>NC_136263.1:143913634-144143634 GCF_964187855.1 Myxine glutinosa
TAAAAGGGGGGGAGATATTCAAAAGTTTTTGTTCGTGAGTAAATTTACAACAACTGGAATTCCAGGGGAATTACACCTTCTGTGTTAGTCTTTCTGTGGTCCAAGAACAAACTTGGATAAAAGATTAGATGAGGCTGACAATCCTAAACTTTGGTCTAATCCTCCAGATAGGTTTGATGAATTGTGTATGAAGCATGATATTGATTATGGGAATAACGATACATTAGAAGGAAAACATGAAGCCGATAGAGAAATGTTGTATAATTTGTCTTTGATACGAAATCCAACGTTGAGAGAGAAAGTTGATAGGTTTATCGTGAAAAAATTGATAAGTGCTAAATTGAAACTTGGTCTTGGTTATTCACCCTCAAAAAACTATTAGGCTCTAATGATGTCATCAAGACTGAGGAGCTTTTGGCTAATGAATTACACAAACCTATAATCACCAAGTTTAAAAGAAGGAAGGTTTATTCCAAAGGCACCGGCCACATTTGGTCCGCCGATTTAATTGAACTAAATAATGATAAAGGGTACAAATATGCTTTAACCGTTATTGATTTGAGGAGTAGATATGCTTGGGTTGTTCCTTTGAAAAACAAAAGGGGTAATACTCTTATGTTAGCTTTCAGTGGAATATTTAGTAAAAGCAAAAGGAAACCAAAGAAGTTATGGACTGACGAGGGAACAGAGTTCTATAACAATATATTTATAAAATTTCTTAAGGGGGAGGGTGTTAAATTATACAGCACCTTTAATGAAGGGAAGGCAGTTGTTATTGAGCGTTTTAATTGCACTTTGAAAGAGAGACTACATAAAAAAATTTACACACCTCGGTTCTCAAAAATGGGTATATTTAATCGAGGATATTGTAGATAATTACAATAATACAGTTCATTCATCAACAAAATCAAAACCATCGGAAACATTTACAAAATTAGAATATCAAAAGGAGATTAATTTGAGAAAGCCCAAGTTCAAAGTTGGTGATATTGTAAGAATATACAGATGGAAAAGCCATTTTGAGAAAGGTTATCCAAAGAGATGGACGTATTTAATCGTATTTATTTTTGAACTTTTGAACTTTTTTGAAAAACTTTGAAAAAAAATTTGAACTTTTTAAAATCGTTGATGTATTGGATACAGTCCCTTGGACTTACAAATTATATGATTTAAATGGAGAAGAAATCTTGGGTTTATTTTATTCACAAGAATTACAAAAGACAAGTAAGCAGACTTGAAAGCAATGGGCTCCCGCCGCCTTTTTATGAATACATAAATGATAGAACCAAGCAATAACCAAACCAAAGAGTGGAGAAAACAACAACCGTTGTATTTAAATGGAAAACATCATGAATGTGAAAAATATGAAATGTCTTATTGAAAGAATAACAGGGGTAAAAGTAGATAAAACAAATAAGCGAATAAATTTAAATACAAATAAGTTGGAGGCTCTGGGAGGTAATATCCTAGAGTGGTCAGAAAATTATGATGGTTGCCAAGAGATTGGGGGGAAAATAATTTTTCTATAATCTCAAAATGGTACGTGGCACTGGGAGATTTCAGACAAGGTCATTAAGAGAAGTTTATCATTTCATATCAGCTCAGCCACGATACCTAAACCAGGAGTTAAATTCCAATGCCATATTTATCAATATTTTAGATGGTGATTGTTCTTTTAAGAGAATTAAGCTATTACCTAAAAATGAAACACAAATATTCGTTGGGTTTCTGTACGAGTATAATGAAAAATGGGGAGAGTTAATAAGCTAAATGCAGACCATTGACTTCAATGTGTTTTAGTAGTAGGTAAATGGGCTTAGAAAAAGAGGAAAAAAGGGCGATTTAGTGGGTTTCAATGCACTTTCCCCATTCACTTACATGTTAAATAGAGTGTGTCCCAAAACCAACATTTATCCTCTACTGCCGAGCCCCCTTTGGTGCCCGGCAATGACGTTATGCAGTGCCTGGAGATGGAATAGGAAAGGAGCGGTGTACAATATGCGTCAAGAACCAGGACCAAGAGAGAGACGGGGAATGCAAATACATCCGTTCGTGATGAAGCCCAGCGCAGAGAGTATAGGCTTATGTAACATTTTCCAGGTTTGTCATTTTTGGGGGTAGATTCTTCGCACTCATGTCTAAACACATCTAGAAACTTCACTGATTAAGAAAAAAAAGGTGCCAGTTTTTCCATTGACATTTCGGGCCTCCATTTTGAATTTCAAAATGGTAACCACTGAAACTCAATTTCTTTAAAAAATATTTGCCAATTATCTATACTATTCATTCAAATGTCATACAATATTTATTCCATTTAATCTAAACTCATATATAGGGGTCAACAATTCATTGGAAACAAAATAAGAGCACTATAAATACTCTAAATTAGCAAAAATCAAAGATGGCCACCAAATTTCAGACTTCTTTTTTTTACATAAAATGCCATAAATTTTGAAACAATGGACACAGGAAGATGTTTTGGTGTCTAACCATATGTTTTGGCATATGAGGATTCCAATAACAACAACATATTTATGATTCAAACACTCTTCACCAATCCTCCATAAGCATTTAATAGAAATAAAGTAGAACATGTAATTCAATCTAAATTTATTTGGGCGGTTATAGAACTTGAAGATGGATAAAATTTTTTTAAGGTACAACATGTATGAATCAGGAGTGTCAACGTTACGGATTAAATGTCCCCAATAATTGTCATTGTTTCAATCACCTTCTAGATCTTCGCCAATCATTGGTGGTGTGATGTTCGTACATATGTCGCCTTCCCCACCACATTTGCAAAGTTCGGTACAGACCACATTGTTTCCTCTGCATGAGCATCTTCTCGAACACTTTGATTTCTCACAGTTACACCTGACGAGCTGCAACACTGACACCGGAGCTGTTGCAACCTGAGAAAGAACCGCTAAAGGTCCATGGGTTAGATTTCCGGGATTGCAAGATAGATTGCCTGATCAGTTTTGAGCAACAAAAGATGGCCTTCATGTCTCGTCTGACATCACGTTCCTCCACAGCAGTATCTATTGCTGACCGAACAGTTTCCTTCGAATAAATTCAAAGTGGACAGTGAAAACTGGTTTGTACACAAGTACACAACGACTTCACAACGACTGCAGGTTTTCTTCCTTTTGCTTCCGTAATTGTGAAGTTTAATATTTGTTGTTCTATTTTGGTGAGGAGCACTGCACGTGTAATCTGTTGGTTTGGAATGCCATGCTCGCGCATCATACGGTTGTATCGTGTTGCTACTTCACTCAAGGTAAGGATGCTTTCTTGATCTCGAGAGTCCTGCAATTCGGCACTGAACTCGATCTCTGCAGAAATAAATTCCACTGTATTTTCTGCCTCAGCTGACGGTTCTCGGTTGCTGACTCTTTCTTTGGCTTGTTTGTACTTGCGCCAGTTAGTGGGATGGCAACTTTTGTGATATTTAATATCTCTTGAAATAAAGTTGCCACCAGTTATGAGGTTTGCTAGGTTCACTGTCCACTGTTCATTCCCGCTAACATCAACTATGTCTTGCATTGACACTCCAACATTGTAACTTCGACAAGTAACAAGGCGTTCTGTCTTACCACCACAAATCTTCTCTATTTGACAGTAGAAACAGTTTGTTTTCGAACGGAGGATAACGAGATCTTGTTCGTGTGCTGGTAGATGCAGAGCTTGCCTGGTTTGGGGTGTTAGATGTTTGGGATGCGTGCGAACGACCGCCAACTTTTCTATATGACAATACACTTGACTCTTAGGATGAAATCACTTTGTCATATCTAGCTTTGTCTCTCTCAATGTGTTGTTTGTGTGTTGCTTTACCGTGACATGATTTGTGCCACACTGCATGTTGGTTGTTCAGTTCTTCTCCAGATATGCCACTCAGTTGTTGATGCAAACGAACATACTCAGGGTTTTGGTATTGAGCTCTATTGTTTATCCAGTTCACCAATGATTGGTACGATTGCAAATTCTGGTTGTCGCAGATGCTCCAGCTGATGAACACCTTTAATCTTCGTGAACTTGTCTCATTGACATAACAAACAGAGTCGAAAGTTGATGGAAGATTCAGTTGCACACTTCTTCCGTGGTGGTTCTTCACTGGACGCCAAGGTTAACCTGGAATAAAAAGCATAAGTTAGAATAACAAGTTGCCATAAATATCAATGCCATTCACCAAATGAAAAAACAAGTTTGCCTTGTTTGTAAAACTGTCACACACAGGGTGTTAGATTAAATGTAGAGGGAAACCACATCTAAGTGTCACACGTAATTTAAAGAGTAGTCCCGAACATTTCTCAAAACCGGTCGTTCTCACTTGTGTGGGTTCGACTCGGTGACGAGTCTGGCGAAGGAGGGGGGCAGTGCTACGGTTTTGAGATTGGCACATATTGATCATGAAAGGTTAAAGGGTTGCCCCCCATAGTTAGTCCATGAGCAACACGTAGGCCACCTGTAGTATTAGTTATTTATTTATTTATTTTTTTTCTTTTTTTTTTTGTATACAAGATCGAGGCTCGTGAAAGAGCTAACATTAATCACACAAAAAGACAAACCGACACACAAAACACAAAAAACAAGGGGAGCGGCAGACAAGATGGGGAGAGAGGGGGAAGGACACAAAAGAGAGGGGGAAGAGGGGGAAGGACACAAACACAACATTTGAGAGCAGGGACATCGGGAGGACTTGGGGGGAGGTGGGAGAGGAATAAAACATATGAACACTGCAAGGACTCTGGGGTGAATTACCGGGGGTAGTTATGTCATAGTATGTGTGAGTATAGGCCGTTTCCACTAGTAATATCTGCGTTGTGTAAAGACATGAGCTTAGGTCCCTTCATTTTGCGTCCACCCTCCAATTCCATCCCAATGGGCATAATTGATCCCACGCCCCACTTGGCTGATCCCTCAGTTTGTTACACGTTGGCTACCCGCAGCATTTATTATGCTTTGGCTGCCAGCAGCGTTTGATGCCCTTTGCTCGCTCACTAGTCGAGTAACACGAGGTAGGCCTAAGAGGGAGGAGCGTGGGGTCGGGGTGGGGCGGCATAAAGGCAGCGTGTCAGAGGCGATGACGGTAAGGGCCACCAGCCAACCAGGGCTCGAACGGCATGGCATGACAGGGCATGGTAATGCGCGTCTGGTGAGTGCTAGAAGGTTCACGGGGCGTGCCTATAAAAGTCTTGGCACAAAGCCCTTGAACGGGACTCATGCACGAAGGCTTGCACGAGAGGAAGGATTAGCGCTGGAGGGACTTGTTACAAGGAGCACGAGAGAGAGCACGAGTGAGTGGTGAACAGGACTCGACTGAAGCAGCACTCGCTTTGTGGGCATTTACATGATATTTCAGTATTACGTACGCGCCGAAGGAAAGGCAGCCAGACGCGCCGGTGGCGAATATCGCCTACTCAGCCACACGGGTGAATGCGGTAATAGCGCGAGTGATAAACGCCAACCGCCAGAGCCCAGACCCTACCGTTCGCCCCGTATTATCCCATGTGCGCCAACGACACGCGGAGAGCTCCTGCGCCTCTACTTACCATCTGCCTGGGACGAACCGGAGGCCGGAGGGAGCTGCACGAGAGCCATCCCTGGACGTGGTGAACATCATCCTGCAGCTGCAAACTCCGTGTGAGTGTGTCTGTGTGTGAGATGGGCCCGTTTGTCCTGGGAGTAAGTTAAGACTGTTTTTAAGGCTGCACTGTGTGCCTCTTTTCTGGAATCATTGTAAATAGTGTGAATAAATTCTGTTCTTCCTTTCTTCCCAATTCGACCGCTTCTGTGATTTCTCCATTGGCTAAGCATGGTACGTGTAAGATCGCTAGAACCGGGTTCACCATATAAATGGCATGGATCATGTGTACGCACCGCTCGGCTTCTCAGCACACGTGATTCGTGCGGGGCTTATTTCCTCGTTTCTGGGCAGCGCGAGTAATTAGGTAATAGTGATTCTAGTCCTACGACCCTACTTCGCGCTGTCCAGGAAGGACATCATAAGTCCCGGGTCCCGTCGGCCAATCAAAGACAAGGGGACTAATCCCCCCTTGGTAAGGGGAGAAGGCCGGTGGCGAGATCCACAACAATATATACATAAGCGTCGAATCTGGAGCAAAGTCTGAAAATTTTAAGAAATTAGTCATTATTATATCCAAGTGTATTTCCTCCTTCTTTCTTCCACGCAAAAGTGTGATGCTTCATCAGGATGATGATTACCACACTGCAGTACAATATATTTAATCAAGCGAAACATTAAACTTAACTTTTTCTACTGTTCGATAAAGGTTCCTTTGTTCTCTGCTGTTATGTCTGGGCACGTGGTGTATTTAGAGCATATTGTTATGTCTGGGTCTAAAAACACCATTAAACCTAAAAAGAAGATGAAGAAGATCCCTCCCTCCATATTCATCAAAGTTACAGGTGGAATTTGCGAACAACGGATGGTATTTTAAGAGACCTGGCGGTGCAGCCCCACAGTGTTCACACACATCGGATTAACAATAGTGCCTGAGGAGCACGGCCCGGGGACCTTTGATCCTAACATCGCAAAATTAACTTTCCCAACCCATCCTCCTGGGGTGTGTTCCATTACCAACCACTTTTTTTTATGGCGTAGCTTATTGGGCAGAGCCGTCTAAAACAGTGTTTGTCCATCTGTATGTATGTGTGTATGTATGTATGTATGTATGTTTCTTTGTGTGTCCGTATGTCCGCTCAAACGTATACCAATCAGCGCTGAGAATCTGGTCACATGACAGGGTGATGTGATTACGTCTGATGTCATTATGGTGGTGCTGCAGCTGACTCTTCACGCACCGCCATTTTGATTTATATGCCGTTCATGCCGAACATATCGTAGGACCTGTCATATATCACAATCGCCATGCTCTAGCTTTACGTTTTTCATTCAGTGTGAAACGCAAACAAACCGATTGCTAAAATGATCATCAAATATCGAAAGCATCGGCGTTACGGCTCTTCCAACAATACGGTACAATACGGGATTCCACCAAATTTCTTTCTTTAATCAATGATCAGCATTAGCGACTGTTTAAAAAGCTAATCATGTGTGTTTGTGGTTTATAATATTTTACAAGCCCGGCTACGCCGCTGTTAGACTTTTTGGTCTTGTTTTGTTATGAGCACCTCGTTAATCATCTTCAAAAAGGGTGCTTCAACACCCCCCAAACACCCAGCGACCACCAAAACCGAAATCTCAACGAACTTAAAATAAACCCATGATGCCGCTCAAAGCCAGAAATGCATTTTCGCCAAAGAAATTCCTTTACAACGGCATAATTCCCGATTTATAAGCAATCTGTGCACCATAATAACAAAATCCGAAAGAAAGCTTATAACCTCAGGCATACAACGATATTAATAACTTTAACCAACACATTCATTTAGACAACTTTATTCGTCGAAAACGCCGCGGCCTCACAACTATGCAAAACCTATCCAAGACCACCAGCCTACAGGCCATATTTTGAAACATTAATAAATCAAAAACTACAAACCTCGAAAAACACAAGACTTACCTTATTCTTCATCGGACAACCTTGTCTTTCCAAATATCTTCACGTATCCACAGGCAGGAAACAAGAAACATGTCTCACAACGATCTAAACCCAGCTCACATTCCCTGTTGATGGGTGGACAATTGAACGCTTGGCGAACTATAAACGATTCAATAGGCCTAAACAAAATGGCGCCTTAAAACACAGTGAGGTGCCAGTAGGCTGACCAAGATGAACCATCTTTAGAGGCCATTTTCCCCGCAGAGCAGGAGTTGGCCTTTTTCGGGCACCGTGGTCCCCTTTTTGAAGCAATGTTTTACGGCCGGATGCCCTTCCTGCCACCAACGCTGTTAGTCACCTTTTGCGACACAAAGGGAATGTGGACTGGTACTGTGGACTTGTACTCAATTTGCCGACTGCGGAAGGATGAAAGGCTGAATCAACCCCCCTGGCGTTAATTCAGCGATCCCCGGGATTCAAACCCAGGATCCCAGAATCCCAAGCTGGAGGCTGACCAAAATGGTGGACCGCTATTTCAGTAAGGCTTTTTTTTTTGGTTATGAGCATCCCGTTAATTTGAAAAGTGAAGTAAAAACGATTTCGTGTAAATGAATTTTTATTTCACAAAGATCATGTAACACATTGGTAAAAATATGCAGCCCAATATTCCATATGCTGTAATAAGCACAGCAACCACTTTGACAGCAACAGCCATTTTTCCATGAATGCTGTTGTAGGCAGGTACAAAAGCCAAGCAAACCAAGAAACAAAATAAAATGCTGAAAGTTATGAACTTTAGCTCACTGGAATCTGTGAGAAGCTTACGAGCATTCAGAGCTAAGTACAAGCTGAGACACATCATCAGGCCAAGATAGGACAATGAGCAAGAGAGCCAAATGGTGGATGATCTTACACATTCCAGAATTAGAGAACCCGGGCTTGATATTTCATCTTTAGCTGGTTTTGTGCTCCCAATCAAAACCCAAGCAACACACAACCCCATTTGTGGTAATGCACAGATGGGACACAAACCCTTTTGCTGAAACAGCCAAAATAAAACAGCATCGCTTGATAATGAATCTGAAAACACAATGGTTTGTTGAATTTTTGAAAGAATTGTGATGTTAGATAAAACGTCACATACAGCCACTAACATCTTTTATAAGGGTATGTCTAGTGTGCTGACACACGTTCAAATTTCGAAATCTTGCCCAAACATTCTACCATTGACTTGTGAGTGGCCACCAGATATCAAAGACATGTGTTACCTAAACAGTGCGTGGCATGTGTGCAGTGATAGGAGCTCTCAATACTCAAGGTCAAATGGCTAACCCAGGTGCTAACACTTATTCAGTATCTGCATTTGGATCTGTTTCTGCAGTAGACCATTAAAGCAAACTGATTAACATAGCTACAATATTAACTTGATTTATACCCACAATGATTGGGAAAGCAGTGTAGTCTTCTTCCAACGAGATCATCACTATATGTAGCACAAAGTAAGTAAAGTTCACTGAAATTCCAATAAATAAATAATCTTACATTTTGAATTCTTCACAAGTTGAAGTGTCATGTTCATGACACTGATAATGGCCAGTGTGAAGAAAGCACAAGCTGGTGCTTCATGGAACCTGCAGGAGACTTCACTTGGCTGGCCCATGAGGGACAGGCTGCTTGTAAAATAGAAAGGTATTGATAACATCAGTGGCATCCACACAGTCAAATCTGAATCTTTCATGATCGGCAGGTTACGATGCAGATACATTTGCAATCCGATTGCCATTGTTAGTAGATTTCCCAACAAAGCACAAGCCAGAAGTGCAAGAGCCAAGGGGTCAGAGAAGGACAAGAAAACCTCTGGCATTGGGACACAACCATCATGCATCTCTGTAGACCAATAGTACTGCACACACTTGTGGCATTCAGTGGAATCTGCAGTGAAGCGGTAAATAATACCTTTACATTCAACACCAATCTGAGGATGAAGCGTTTTATTACCCTATTGTTTTATATTTATGTTAAACATTGCACACTCTGCAATGCAATGCATCCTCAACAAGCAGCGGATTTCAACTTTTATTAATACTGTTCCAGTTGTGGGATGGGGTAGATATCACGTTTGTACAGTTAGAAATGTATAGGTTAGTACGGTCCATGTTCTGGTATTTAGCAACCTCAATGTCATAAGCAGGGAAACGTTAGCTTAAGAATAGTCTTGTTTAAATGTGTACCATACAGAGCGTGGTGTATTGTAATAAATAGTTTGGGGTTAACGTAAAGAATCATATGCATAACCTTTTGTAATCCCCAGGTGAGGAGCTGATGTGGGGCCTTGGCAACGTCCAGGAAAGAGAGAGTGTCTTTGAAACGGGGAGTTGATGGAATGAAAGAAAGAGGAGAGGAGCTTGCATCACTTCATGAGGGGTAATGATGTCCAGAGAGTGAGGGTAGGAGTTTTGGGACTCTCGGTTTCTGTGACCTCTCACATGAGGAGAAGAAGGATTCACCTGAGAGGAACGTTTTGCCTGCTTGTGTCCTGCCTTCTCCTGTTCCTGCCTTCACCCTGTTCCTGCTTAGTTGTCCTGCCACTTCTTGTATGCCTGCTCATCATCCTACCCATGCGTTTCCACGTCCCTGGTTTGTTGCCTGCTTGGTGCTATTTTGTCACCATCGTCATCAGCTCACCAAGAGAGTTAAGGCCTTACCCAATTCTCGTTGCCCTTTCCCTTCTTTGACGAGTCTAATGTGAGGTGCCATAGATGTTATTCGCTTGTATATCATTATTTCATTATTGATTGCATTCTGTGTTCCCTCCTTCCCTTCCTTTCTTACCTCCATCGGATCAATCTTCCCTGGTTGTTTGTTCGGGAATAAATCTGTTGCAAAAGAGATGAGAACCTTGTGTCCTTCTTGCGTTCCTGTGTGCGCAAAGCCGCCATTAATTTGAATGATGTCCAAGGGAGTTAAAAGCTGTTTGTTCCATCCATCCAGTGGTCTGTGTTAACAGACAGCTGGGCACGACAATACTATGCCAATACGTTTGGGAGATATGGTTCTCCAACTAAGGGTCATGTGGTACGAGGTAATGGTACGAGATTTTATTGAGGTAATGCCACAAATTGGTTCAATGCTCAGCCTGGAATGGCTGTGCACATGCACATGGAGGGGTACATGAAAAGCGGCAATACACAAACACAACCACAATGGCATAACTGCTTCTAATATCTTCTTACTGGGTAATGAACAAATACTAACATGAACTACAAACGAAACGTTGAAGAGACAAAAGAAATGGCTGTGCTGAAAGCACATTTCCCAGTAAGAATATTAAAGGACCAGCAAAGTACACAAATGAGGCAAATAATCTGTTGTGTTGATGGGGGGTAGATGAAAGAATCCCAGAGGAAAGGCAGCTCTGTGTCGGAAATAGCTTGGACCGTGTAATGCGAAGGAGAAATCTCGATGTACAGCAAGTAGGGAAACTGAGGCTAAAGGTTGTTTATGTGTTCTTCACACGGGGGATGAAGACATGCTAATTAGTGTAGGGATTACGGTTAGTTTTCCCCAGTGTGTGATTCCCCATATGATCAATCGCAAACATTTTCTAGCATCTGCCGGCCCTTAAATTACAACCAAGCCGGCTCGATGAACACTTATGGCAAAAGGCCACCCCCCTGGAGGACATGAATGACCCAGAGGACGTGGGCCGAGCATGGGGCAATGTTTGAAGGAGCTTTAGGTCTTCAGGGTGTTTTGGGTGTTTGGGGTCTTCGGAGTGTTTGGGGTCTTCGAGGCGTTACACATGCGCCAAACTAACACATGCGCCATACTAACACATGCGCCAAACTAACACATGCGCCAAACCAACACAATTGCCAAAGGAACACATTTGCCAAACGAACGCATTCGCCAAACCAAGACATGTGCCAAACCAACACATTCACCAAACTAACACATGCGCCAAACCAACACATTCGCCAAACCAACACATTTGCCAAACAAACACATTTGCCAAATGAACGCATTCGCCAAAACAAGACATGTGCCAACACATTCGCCAAATTAACACATGCGCCAAACTAACACATTCGCCAAACCAAAACATGTGCCAAACCAACACATTCGCCTAACTAACACATGCGCCAAACCAACACATTCGCCAAATCAACACATTCGCCAAACTAACACATGTGCCAAACCAACACATTCGCCAAACTAACACATGCGCCAAACCAATACATCCGCCAAACTAACACAAGCGCCAAACCAAAACATTCGCCAAACTAACACATGTGCCAAACCAACACATCTGCCAAATTAACACAAATGCCAAGCCAACACATACGCCAAACTAACAAATGCGACAAACTAACACATGCGCCAAACCAACACATTCGCCAAACTAACACATGCGCCAAACCAACACATCCGCCAAACTAACACAAGCGCCAAACCAACACATTTGCCAAACTAACACATGTGCCAAACCAACACATGTGCCAAACCAACACATTCGCCAAACTAACACATGCGCCAAACCAATACATCCGCCAAACTAACACAAGTGCTAAACCAAAACATTCGCCAAACTAACACATGTGCCAAACCAACACATCTGCCAAAACTAACACAAGTGCCAAACCAACACATTTGCCAAACTAACACATGTGCCAAACCAACACATTCGCCAAACTAACACATGCACCAAACTAACACATGCACCAAACCAATACATCTGCCAAACTAACACAAGCGCCAAACCAAAACATTCGCCAAACTAACACATGTGCCAAACCAACACATCTGCCAAACTAACACAAACGCCAAGCCAACACATTCGCCAAACTAACACATGCGACAAACTAACACATGTGCCAAACCAACACATTCGCCAAACTAACACATGCACCAAACTAACATATGCACCAAACCAACACATTCGACAAACTAATGCATGTGCCAAACCAACACATTTGCCAAACTAACACATGCGCCAAACTAACAAATGCACCAAACCAACACATTCGCCAAACTAACACATGTGCCAAACCAACACATTTGCCAAACTAACACATGAGCCAAACTAACACATGTGCCAAACCAACACTTTCGCCAAACTAACACATTTGCCAAACTAACACATGCGCCAAACCAAAACATTTTCCAAACGAACACATGCGCCAAACCAACACATTTGCCAAACCAAGACATGTGCCAAACCAACACATTCGCCAAACTAACACATGCGCCAAACCAACACATTCGCCAAACTAACACATGCGCCAAACCAACACATTCGCCAAACAAACACATGTGCCAAACCAACGCATTCACCAAACCAAGACATGTGCCAAACCAACACATTCGCCAAACTAACACATGTACCAAACTAACACATGTGCCAAACTAACACATTCGCCAAACCAAAACATGTGCCAAACCAACACATTCGCCTAACTAACACATGCGCCAAACCAACACATTCGCCAAACCAACACATTTGCCAAACAAACACATGCGCCAAACCAACACATTTGCCAAACCAAGACATGTGCCAAACCAACACATTCGCCAAACTAACACATGCGCCAAACCAACACATTCGCCAAACTAACACATGCGCCAAACCAACACATTCGCCAAACAAACACATGTGCCAAACCAACGCATTCACCAAACCAAGACATGTGCCAAACCAACACATTCGCCAAACTAACACATGTACCAAACTAACACATGTGCCAAACTAACACATTCGCCAAACCAAGACATGTGCCAAACCAACACATTCGCCAAACTAACACATGTACCAAACTAACACATGTGCCAAACTAACACATTCGCCAAACCAAAACATGTGCCAAACCAACACATTCGCCTAACTAACACATGCGCCAAACCAACACATTCGCCAAATCAACACATTCGCCAAACTAACACATGTGCCAAACCAATACATCCGCCAAACTAACACAAGCGCCAAACCAAAACATTCGCCAAACTAACACGTGTGCCAAACCAACACATTCGCCAAACTAACACATGCGCCAAACCAATACATCCGCCAAACTAACACAAGCGCCAAACCAAAACATTCGCCAAACTAACACATGTGCCAAACCAACACATCTGCCAAATTAACACAAATGCCAAGCCAACACATACGCCAAACTAACAAATGCGACAAACTAACACATGCGCCAAACCATCACATTCGCCAAACTAACACAAGCGCCAAACCAACACATTTGCCAAACTAACACATGTGCCAAACCAACACATGTGCCAAACCAACACATTCGCCAAACTAACACATGCGCCAAACCAATACATCCGCCAAACTAACACAAGTGCTAAACCAAAACATTCGCCAAACTAACACATGTGCCAAACCAACACATCTGCCAAAACTAACACAAGTGCCAAACCAACACATTTGCCAAACTAACACATGTGCCAAACCAACACATTCGCCAAACTAACACATGCACCAAACTAACACATGCACCAAACCAATACATCTGCCAAACTAACACAAGCGCCAAACCAAAACATTCGCCAAACTAACACATGTGCCAAACCAACACATCTGCCCAACTAACACAAACGCCAAGCCAACACATTCGCCAAACTAACACATGCGACAAACTAACACATGTGCCAAACCAACACATTCGCCAAACTAACACATGCACCAAACTAACACATGCGCCAAACCAACACATTCGACAAACTAACGCATGTGCCAAACCAACACATTTGCCAAACTAACACATGCACCAAACTAACAAATGCACCAAACCAACACATTCGCCAAACTAACACATGTGCCAAACCAACACATTTGCCAAACTAACACATGAGCCAAACTAACACATGTGCCAAACCAACACTTTCGCCAAACTAACACATTTGCCAAACTAACACATGCGCCAAACCAACACATTTTCCAAACGAACACATGCGCCAAACCAACACATTTGCCAAACCAAGACATGTGCCAAACCAACACATTCACCAAACTAACACATGCGCCAAACCAACACATTCGCCAAACTAACACATGCGCCAAACCAACACATTCACCAAACCAACACATGCACCAAACTAACACATGCACCAAACCAACACATTCGCCAAACTAACACATGCGACAAACCAACACATTCGCCAAACCAACACATTCGCCAAACTAACACATGCTCCAAACCAACACATCCGCCAAACTAACACATGCACCAAACTAACACATGCGCCAAACTAACACATGTGCCAAACCAACACATTTGCCAAACTAACACATGGGCCAAACTAAAAACATATGCCAAAGCAACACAATCGCCAAACTATCACATGCGCCAAACTAACACATTTGCCAAACCAACACATTCACAAAACTAACACATGCGCCAAACCAACACATTCGCCAAACTAACACATTTGCCAAACCAACACATTCGCAAAACTAACACATGCGCCAAACCAACACATTTGCCAAACCAACACATTTGCCAAACCAACACATGCACCAAACCAACACATGCGCCAAACCAACATATTCACCAAACTAACACTTGCGCCAAACCAACACATTCGCCAAACTAACACATTCGCCAAACCAACACATTCACCAAATGAACACATGCGCCAAACCAACACATTCGCCAAACTAACACATTCACCAAACTAACACATGCTCCAAACCAACACATCCGCCAAACTAACACATGCGCCAAACCAACACATTCGCCAAACTAACACATGCGCCAAAACAAAACATCCGCCAAACTAACACATGCACCAAACCAACACATTCGCCAAACCAACACATTCGCCAAACTAACACATGCGCCAAACCAACACATTCGCCAAACCAACACATCCGCCAAACTAACACATGCGCCAAACCAACACATTCGCCAAACCTACGCATTCGCCAAACTAACACATTCGCCAAACTAACACATGCGCCAAACCAACACATTCGCCCAACCAACAGATTCGCCAAACCAACACATTCGCCAAGCCAACACATTCGCCAAACCAACACATTCGCCAAACCAAGACATGTGCCAAACTAACACATTCGCCAAACCAACAACCGGATCAAAAGCTTTAACTTGACCAATAAACAACAACCCATAATTATCACGCAAGTAGTTGTTGCAGGAAATACTATCGCTTACCAGAAAAATATTATCATGATTAGTCCTTCCCAGTGCAGAATAAGTCTGATCTGAGTGTAAAACAGAACCAACTGTAGTTTTCATATGATTTGCATGGACCTTGGAGAAAATCTTGCACACACAGTAGTGAGACTGGTCGCTAGTTTTCCACTCATTGCATGTCGTCAGCTTTCGGCAGTAAACGCACAACTGCTCTCCTGCACGACAATGGCAGCTCTCCAACACGGATGCAAGGACAAGCAACTCAGCTCCAACAATATTCCAGTAAGTCTTATAAAATTCTCTGGGTAGGCCATCAATCAGAGATGCCTTTCCATCATTTGGGCTTTGCTTCGCTGTTTGAAATTCCTTGGCCAAGATTGAGGAGTCATTCACTTGTTGCTAGTGGTCCCCTTCAACTTTTGGAAGCCCAACAATCAACTCCTGCATCACGTCATTATTCACAATATGGGGGAGTACAGGTTGGAGTAAAAGTCTTTTAAGATGGTCTTAATTCCTTGCTGGGAGGTCGTCAAGACCCCATTTAAAGTACGTAGGCCATGGATTTGTTGTGACTTTTTAGTGGAGTTCTCTAAGTTTTAAAACTTTATTTTGGCATATCTAGTGTCAGATGACTCATCTGCATTCATACCAAGGCACCCATTGCCCTTTGCCTAACCGTTTGGGTTAGCAATGTTATCTTTGCACAGGGCAACTGATTATTATGTGTCATTTCCAGCATCTATATAATAATACTGTAAGGACTCGACTTTGTTATCCCTTTTACGCCGCACCCAGTGACCCGATGCCCACAGCACTAATGGATTTACGATCTACGATCCGCGCTCTTTGTTTATCACGTACAGCCATACTCGAAAAATCTGATTTAGTCGACGTTGGGGCCCAAAAGCATCCGATTAACTGCTGATACGACGCCATCTTACGATGCCATCGTATTGGCGTCTGCTGGGCGAAGGCGAAGCGCGCCATCCGCTGATTGGACAGTCGAGTGGTGTGAACATGGGTGGTGTGAACCAAATGGTCTTTTTATTCCCTTGAACATTTTAAATTAGGATATATAAGGAAACGTCTTTATCGTCATTTTAATAAAGTTAAATGGAGTGACGTTGCGATACTCGGGGTGCGTTGCATAAATCCTTGTAACTCAGAGAGGTGTAGCAGGTGGCGAGACATAAGGAAGCTTAAAGATAATGAGCTGAAAACATACGAACGATATGTCAATCTCTTTCTCCACCGAACGGAAATAAAAGTATGAGAGCGGGAAGGCATGGCCTGAGCACTTCGAGCAGAGAGGACTGATTGGACTTAACTTAAAGAGAAAAAATTGGAGCGTAATGGAAGAAGAAGATCCCATGAGCGCTCCCCTATGCCATCCATAATGGTACACTCTATCCATACACCACATCCTCCCTTCCGTGGATGTTCCACGGGTTTCGGCTAGTCTATATAATAATAGCGTAAGGACTCGACTTTGTTATCCCTTTTACGCTGCACCCAGTGACCCAATGCCCACGGCACTAATGGATTTACGATCTACGAACCGCGCTCTTTGTTTATCACGTACAGCCATACTCGAAAAATCTGAATTAGCCGACATTGGGGCCCAAAAGCATCCGATTAACTGCCGATACGACACCATCTTACGACGCCATCGTATTGGCGTCTGCTGGGCGAAGGCGAAGCAAGCCGTCCGCTGATTGGACAGGCGGAGGCGAAAGCAAGCCGTCCACTGAGTGAACAATCCAGAGCATGCATTTGTGCTGGTGTCGGCGATCGTTGTTCATATACGCACTCTTCATTCTCATCTTTCTTCCTAACTCTTACTCGGACAAGCAAATCCCCTATGCCATCCATAATGGTACACTCTATCCATACACCACATCCTCCCTTCCGTAGATGTTCCACGGGTTTCGGCTAGTCAATATTATTTTGCTCAAAAGAAACAAGTTCAGATTTTAGCAAATCAAATGAGAGAGATTCCATGTTGGTAGTATGTAGACTATGCTGTTGGCAGAAAGAATGTATTTGGGATTTTGCAAGGTCCAACCACAAAAGAAGGTTAGCATGGTCAAACCGGGCGCAATTTTCTCCCATACAGCTCAAAAATAGTCTTTAAATTTCTTGTCACTCGGAAAGTACATATTAGGTGTCCAATATGCACTACCACCTGATGACAATGGTCATTTAAAGGACAGCAAGACTAAACTATGATCTGTGAAGCCTGTTGTATTGGTGGAATTTGGGATGGCGCCACAAACGGGATGGGATGGAATGGCACCCAGGTGCCACAAACCCTAACTGCGCCACTGATCCCACCTCCTGCTCATAAAAGTGAAAGGGCATTCTTACATCCACGATGTCACATTTAATATTGTGTCACCACAATCACCAAGTTTGAAGTTGTATAACTTGGAGCCTCCTTTCATTAGCCATCAATAAACGGCTATTTCAGTATCCTGGTGTATTATCTCTCACTGGCAGTGACAATGTCGAATTGTAGCATTTTTACCACTTTGTTAAAAGTAAATAAAAAAAATAAAACCCACTTTTGTTTCCTGCCAACTCAATTTTTGTCATCCATGAGGGTCAAATTCATTGATATGGCTGGATTAAGTCATGGCCTCGATGTTTATCATCGCCATGCAATGAATATGATCCTCGGCACACAAAATGCACACACAGCTTTATGACCGTACTGTCAAACCATAATGGTGACATCCCGGAAACGGAAATATAAAATGTCAGCAGAAAATGGGGAAAGTTTACACGTCCAATTATTTATTTACTTCATATAATATCTGAGTTACATGCCCATGCACATTTGAAATACAGTTTGTTTATAATCCTGTATTTGCACACTATTCAGCCATGAAAACCCAGGCAAAATCCAAAAGGACAGGTTGGAGTTTATTTATTTCTTTAAGACTTCAAATATAAATAGTGAGTATTTTCTTTCCACTGAAAAACCGAGTTGTTAGGGTTAGCATAATCCTAGAAGCAGAATTCAAGCAGAATGCCTCTATTTAGGAGATTTCAATGTCCACCACAGAACGAGGTTGAAATCTTCCCACATGGATGTTGGGGGAGTTGACACTCTTACATTTTCCATTCTCAATAATTTTGAACAAATTATCACCCACCCTACCCCATATCCCAGATCATCATGACCACTCTTCCAATAATTTGGATTTGTTCTTCACCTCCAATCCGTTGCGTTACAGCGACACAATTTCACCTCCAATTGGTTCTTCTGACCACAATCTTGTGAACATCACTTTACTTACCACAACTGCTTCTCCTCCGACTACTCAGACTAAACGCCAGTATTGGCATTTAAATAGCGCTGACTCGTCTGGTTTACGAAACTTCTTTTCTGACTTTCCCTGGAAAGACTACTGCCTCTCCTCTGGCGATGCCTCTAATCTCTGCTGAACGTATGGGTGAAGTTATTGTTCCAGGAATGGAGGATCCCCTTCTCTTTATAGTCTATCTATCCTACCAATTCTTGGTTCACTAATTCCTGCTCTGTGGCCATTCGTGCAAGGGATGCGGCATATCAGACTTGGAAAAACTCTTCTTCCTCCAACTTGCATTCAGCTTTCATATCTGTTAGAAATCATTGCAAACATGTTATTCGTGAGGTGAAGCATTCCTTTATGAAGGTTCCTTTATGAAGGTTCCTTTACGAAGCATTCCTTTACGAAGCATTCCTTTATGTAAGGTTGTCAAGAAATGTGACAACCTCTCATCTTCCTCCATTAATAGATCTTTCTGGTCCTTGGCATGTATCTTAAACAGTATCTTAAACAACTTCTATCACTCTACCTTTCCTTTGCATTTCCGTTCCAATGAAGCTATCGCTGTCTCTCCGACTGAAAAAGGAACTCTTTTAAGTTCTCTTTTCTCCTCTAATTCCACACTGGATGACGAACATACCATCTCCCTCTAATACACCCCTTACCAATCATATGCCCCTCACTATACGATGATCTCTTTTCATGCAGTCAAAGAGGTACTTCTCTCTCTGGACACAAACAAGGTGTACAGACTCGATGGCATTCCTCTTCGTGTCTTGAAGGAGTGTGCATCAGAACTTGCACCCGTGCTTGCTCATTTGTTTCATTTTTGTTTAAAAACTCAAACTTTCCTCTTTCCTGGAAACATGCCTTCGTACAGCCTATTTTTTTAAAGTGTGATCGTTCCAACCCTTCCAACTTCCATCCTATTGCTCTGACAGCTACTATTTCCAAAGTTTTTGAATGCCTTCTCAATTTCCATTACCTCAAGCATGAATGAATGAATGAATGAATGATCGTTTTAAGGCCATTTTCCCCGCTAGAATGGGGGATAGCCTTGCGGGCCCCATGACAATCATGGTTCCCTGTTTGAGGCAATGTTTTTATGGCCAGATGCCCTTCCTGACACCAACCCTTAGGCACCTCTTACGATGCGCAGGGATACGGTGTACCTATTCTAAATCGGGATACACACCGTGATCATTCATCCCAGCTAGTTGGTACTCAATTTGCCGACCTCGGAAGGATGACAGGCTGAGTCAACACCCCTGGTGTGAATTTAGCGATCAACCGGGATTCGAACCCAAGATCCTAGGATCCCAAGCCGGCACCCTCACCGCTAAGCCAACACCAGGGATATTTAGCTCCATTACCTCAAGCATCTTGAATCTAAAATGTCCTTTCATGCGATGTACTTTCTTACATTACGAATGTCTGGGAATCTTCTTTGAGAGACTTTGGGAATCCTTTGTTGTTGGCCTTGATGTCTCAAAAGTTTATTTATTTTTATTTTTAACAGAGTTTGGCATCGGATCTGATTTCCAAGCTTCCCTCTTTCGGGTTTCCTCCTTCACTCTGCTGTCTCATATTGAGCTTTCTCTCTGACCACTCTATCTCCGTAATTGTTGATGTTTCAACTTCTTCCTCCTTCCCTATCAACAGCGGCGTCCCTCAGGGTTCCGTCCTATCTCCAACACTCTTCCTTCTTTTTATCAATGACCTTCTTTCTTCCACAAATAACCAAATGCACTCGTATGCTGATGACTCGACATTACACACCTCCATGTTTTTCCTATCTGCCCCATCTTCCCTCACTCGATCTACATCTTGTTTCATCGCAACCACCTCTTTAAATTCGGATTTGGACAAGATTTCCCAGTGGGGCAAATGTAATCAGGTCAACGTTAATGCTTCTAAAACTGAATTTCTTCCAATCTCTCTCTTTAAAACTCCTTAACTTTCCAATCTCCTAACATCAAAGCATTACACTAACATCAAATTTATCCTGCAATCCACACATTACACAAATAACTAAGTCTGCCTCTAAGAAACTAGGAGTCTGTTCAGAGGTTGAAGAATCTTCTCCTCTCAACAGTTGCTTCAACTATATAAAGGATCGATTCGTACTTGCATAGAGTACTACTCTCATATCTGGGGAGGTTCAAGTTCCACATACTTAATGGACAGAATTGAATCCAAAGTAATCCGACTTATCAACTCTCCCAATCTTACCTCAAAACTCGACCGACTCTAATTACACTGCGAAGTGTAACTTAAATGTAATTTACAAATGTAATTACACTCTAATTACACCTCCTTCTCTTTTCTACAGATATTACTTTTTTTTGCTTTCTGCTCCCAATAACTTGCTGCTTGTGTACCTCTGCCATTAGCAAGACCATTGAATAAAAAAGCAGTTTTTCTGCCTTTTCAAAAAGCCATTTTCAAAAAGCAGATTTTTTTTCTTCCTCAAAAACTCTTCGACTATTCTGTTAGAATAATTGGAAGCTAACAGGTCATACCACTATTGAAGATTGAATAGGTGGGCCATAATAATTGAAAGAATATGCCAGAAAAAATTGAATAATCAGTGCAAAGATAGACATTATGCCTGTCATCTTATTATAATAGAGCAAACATATACGGTTATGTCGTTATGTCGCTATGTTTGTCGCTATGTTTATATGCGACGAAAACGTCTTCTTCTTCTTCAAATAAAATTACCACCCTCTTAATCAACCCTCTTAATTGCGTTAAGACTGCTGAGACCCCTCGGACCTTTGACGACCCTTTAATTCCCCCAAGACCCTTCAGACCAGCAAGATCCCTGAAGACCCAAAACACCCTGAAGACCCCCAAATAAATACCCAAAACACCCCAAAGACCCAAAATACCCTTCAAGGCCCTGATGCTCAAAAAGACCCTGAATACCCAAAGACCCAAAAGACCCTGAAGACCCAAACACCCCGAAGACCCAAAACACCCCGAAGACCCAAAACACCCCAAAGACCCAAAACACCCCGAAGACCCAAAACACCCGAAGACCCAAAAGACCCTGAATACCCAAAACACCCTGAATACCCAAAACACCCCAAAGACCAAAACACCCCGAAGACCCAAAACACCCCGAAGACCCAAAACACCCCGAAGACCCAAAACACCCTGAAGACCCAAAACACCCCAAAGACCCAAAATACCCTGAAGACCCAAAACACCCCAAAGACCCAAAACACCCCGAAGACCCAAAACACCCCGAAGACCCAAAACACCCTGAAGACCCAAAACACCCCCGAAAACCCAAAACACCCTGAAGACCCAAAACACCCCGAAGAGCCAAAACACCCCAAAGACCCAAAACACCCTGAAGACCCAAAACACCCCGAAGACCCAAAACACCCCAAAGACCCAAAGGACCCCGAAGACCCAAAACACCCCAAAGACCCAAAAGACCCCGAAGACCCAAAACACCTCAAAGACCCAAAATACCCTTAAAGGCCCAGAGGATCAAAAATACCCTGAAGACACAAATGGCCCTGAAGACCCCAAATACCATGAAGACCCAAAATACACCGAAATGGTCAAAATGCCTACCCCTCTGAAACGACGTGTGGTGAGGCGCGTGGAGAGTGCCGGGTCATGCTAGTGTAAACAATCGGAAAATAAAGGAAATAGTTCACTAAAATAGTGTCCAACACATCATGATTCAATGAGAAATTTTAAATCAACTTTATCATGGAAGAAGCTGCTGCTCCGAATTCATCAGTCATAACACGGAAGGTAACTCAAGGCATCAAATAATTTTGTGCCTGAAACATCAAAGGTAGTGCAGGAAAAAGTGGAAACATCATGGGAAGTGGTGGAATCATGGTACATGATGTTTGATTCTGATGAGCTAGTCAAGGTTTTGAGTCAACCGAAACAGAATGATACGTTTGAGGTATTCAACCAATTTTATCCTTTTCTTAAGGAAACTAATGAAGGTAACAAAATAAAAACAATATCACGTCAAAATGAAAATAATAATGAAATTTATCCCACAAGAAAATTCACTTACCAGTGACATTGGAGTATTCCTTTGCTGTGCAGTGTATGCAGTCAAAGCAACAAAATGGTTCTGCTTTGCGTTCCATCTTCCGTGTTCCAGGCCGACACGACTCACTGCATACCGAGTGTGGTTGCTGTAAAAACATTTGTCTGTGTACATAATGGGAAATATCTTTTTCAATGACTTTGAAATGGAGGTAGACAGGGAACAGCTGGATAATCCCTCACCAACCTATCATTTAAAACTACAATTTGTTAATCCTTAGTATTATTCACGTTTGTTTGTTTGTCACACTACTCCTCCTACAGCTCTTGGCCGACTACATCCAGACTTGCTACAAAGGATCAGCATGACCCCGTTTAGTGACTTGGAGTGTTTTTATCTTTGCCGGTGGTCTTGTGGGATGAGGGGTAACGGGAAATGCAAATTATCACAGTAAAGATGCATCATATCATTTTAACAAGAAAACCCATTTGATCCTTATCCAAAGCAGTCATTTTTTAGAGAATTGAGAGCTTTCATCTTTCTTCCCAGGTTTACATTTTCAAATGACAAGCTGTTTTATGCAGAAGACGTGGAAACATTGCTTATGCATTTAAGCTCTTTCTCACATCCTGTGTCAAGCCATCATCTCCCATAACAACTAGAAAATGCCTTTAGAACAACCTAAGATTTGGTTAGGTACTTTATTATTATCCAAACAACAATTAAGATTTATACATCAACCTAAAATGTAATGAAAGATGTATCTTATATTTGTACTTTCTGAAGGAGGGGGAAGGGGAAAGGGAGAGGGGAGTGGGGAGATGGAGGTGGGAGGTGTGCTGTTTATATTATTATGGGGGGCTTTTGACAGGCCCTCCATTTGGGGAAGGGAGAGAGAGAGAGAGAGAGAGAGAGAGAGAGATTGGCATTTATACATATAGATAGAAAAAGAGGAAGATGTCACCACCCGTTCCCCCTCACAACTCTCTGTCCCTAAAGCTCTGTGCATGATCTGGACAAAGCAACTTTATCTGCCATCAAATTAGTTGGAGAGGAAATGTATATGTCTCCTCCAGTCATATCATAGCAGCACAGGTCTTCTGTCACATCCAGCCATTCAGTTTTGCAAAAAGGATTCATCTTATTGGATCACCTACTCTTATAGATCTGGCAAAAGGAACCTACCCCCAAATCTCACTTGCTCCTCTCATGCTCGTGTGAGATAGTCGGACACTTATAATCTCCATCTCTATGGCATCTCCAGAGACATCAAAGGGCCAAAGACTGCAGCTTTTCTGTTGACATGGTTTTAGCAGGCCTAATTCAGCCTTGTTTCTGATGGAAGACTTTGACAACTTTAATTCCTGTAGCAACTAATATCCTCCCACATGCAGTACTTCACTGGCTTCTAAAGCATGACATGCCAAAAGGTTTTGCCTTGAGATTTTTGCTCCCAAGAAATTTGCTGTTTTAATATGGAAGGCCAATTCAACACAGGGTAATCTTTGGATTAATTGTTAAACCTGCATTCATTACGTCACCATCCACAGAAAGCCACAATATTATTTAGCATTCTTCTCATTCTCTATTAACTAGCAATGAAGTTGGAAAGTTCCATCATGATTGTGCTCCTCCTCTGCTCCTGTGCTCATCAAATGATACTGCTTGCAATAAATCTGATTGTACAACATCTGTTTTTGTTTGAAAATCCAAAAAGGTGAAACGTATGAGAGTCCAAGACACTTCAACTGCAACTGAATCTCATGGCATCAGTGTTGATGTCCTCAAAACAACTTCTGTAGATCAGGCTTCCCCTCTTTCTCTGGTCCTCCAAAATTCTTCACTTGGAGACTTCCAACATCTGCTTGTAAAGTATGGAGCAAACATTATTTCTATGCCTAAAATATGCAGTCAAACAGATTGAAATAGAATCACAATGATCAGTGTGTTGACAGCACAGCCAAATAGAATCACATGAGGAAATAAGTTAGAAAGAAAGAACGCATCCTAACTGCTGGATTGGAAACTGGCTTCTTGATAGGAACCAAAGGGCGGCTGTGAGTGGGAGGATGCCTTGCTGGGAGGATGTAAGTAGTGGAGCACCTCAGGGATCAGTTAATAAGACCATTTGAGAGTAGCAAGTGCAACACTGTTATTGAGGAAAATATCCAAATAAGAATTGGGGGACTATAGACCTATTAGTTTGACTTCAGTTGTGATGATGTTGGAGACATTAATTACGGACCACATGGAGAATCGTTTAAATAAATACAAACGAATTAAAGTAAGTAGTAAGGGAAACATATGAAAATCTGTTAAATAAATTGTTACCAAAAAATTTCTTCACCAATATGTTTGTAAAGGTGTGTAATAACATGTGTTAAAATGTTGAAGGTCAACTCCCGTGGGAAACCCAGAAAAAAAGCTGTTGAATTCGGGTACCGAAAAATTATTTTCGAGAATTTCTATTTTTTTTAATCGGCCCTTAAGTAACTTATGAGGGTCAAATAAGGGTTTTTCATGATTCTGAGTTGATTGTTAACATTTATATTTCACCACAGACACTCCTTTGTGGAAAAATAATTTCTAAATATATCTCATTTTCTACTTTGCAGGACATGGAGTCTAGCAATATGGATGAAGACGTTACTCCACCTGTGCTCAATTGCTTCATCTGTGCACGCTCGGATACACCAGCTGAAAGGCTCATACAGGCAACTCCAAAGGGATACTCAACTTTATTGAAACAAGCAGAAACTGTCGAAAATGTTACTTTTGTGGAACGTATGAAGGAGGCTCAAAAGGAAGGAAAACTGAGGTACCACCAGAAGTGTAAAAATGATCTGTACAACAACTTTGTTACACCAAGAAGTCAGCTCAAGCATCAAAGGCAGAGAAAGAGTCATCAAAGTTGAAGAGAAGACGCACTACTTGTGAGTTCAGTTCATCAACTGGCTGCAGTTCTAGAAGATCACAGTCAGTTGACCTCCTGTATAAGGATGTATGCATTCTTTGCAACCAACCAGCCCAGCTCTACAAAAATAATCCAGCACAAGCTAGAAAGAAATACAGAGTGCCAGATAATTTGACTGCAGATACACTGAAGGCAAGCTTGCTGAAGACAGCACGGAGTCGCGGGGATGACTGGGGCACTGAAGTCACTGGACGCCTGGAAGGGATCAACGACTTGGTAGCAGAAGAAACACTGTACCATTTGCGATGCAAACTTATGTTTGCGAGAGGTGACAGTTTGTCCAAGACTGATGAGGAAGGAAAAAGGAAGAGAGGACAGAGGAGTATTCATGAGGAGCGAGAGGCAGTTTTTATTGAATTCTGCGAATGGTTAGACTCAGAATTAGAGCATGGGGTAATGAACATGGACCAAGTCCATGAAAAGCTGCAGGAGTTTGATCAGTCACCAGAGAAGAGCCTTTCTTATTTAAAGCATTGGCTAAAGATAAAACTTCTAGAGAAATACGAAGACACCTTGTATTTCACAACACAGGAAAGAAGGGCAGATGTACTCTGTCTCAAAGATGGCACCGACAATATTCTGCGAGCGCATCATGCTAATCTTGACCATGGAGATGAGAAGACTCAGATCATAAAGACGGCACTCAAGTTCATATCCAATGATATTGCCTTGATTGATTTAGGTCCAAAGTCATACCCCACCACACACAGTATGACTGACATCGATAGTCAGCTGACACTTGTTCCTGCAAGCCTTCAGATGTTCTTGAGACCGATTGTCAAGACAGACGAAAGAGTTGCCGTTTGGGGGCAGAATTTTATTAAGGCCTGTCGACCTCGGTCTGGAGTATTGCCACACCAAATGGGGCTTGCCATACAACTTGATCATAGATTTGGGTCAAAATGGATGCTCAACAAGTTCCACCGGCTGGGATACACTGAGTCTTACACGGAGACACAAAACTACAAATACTGCTTCCTTAATAGTAGGAGTGGAAATGATGTTCCAGATACTTCTGGCACTCTTGACACCATTGTGGAGGAAACCGATGAACAGATCAATGATGAGGTTGCGGTTGATGCTGCGCTTGAGGATCAATCAGTGATGACAACCAAAGTGCCAGCCAGTGAAAGTGAATTGTCAAGTAATGATCAGGTGGTCTTTATGGAGGTTGGGGAAACAAACAATGCAGTCACTCAGTTTGTTGGAGACAATATAGATTTAAACATTGTCTCTATTCACGGAAACACTCCCTTTCACTCAATGGGTTGGATCGAAGTCACCTCTCCGGCACCACCTTTGCCAGATCCACAGACAACAGCAGCTTTCCCCCGGGTGAAGTTGAAGGCACTCGACAAAGCTAAGATCCTGAGAGGAACTGAAGTAAAGATTATTCCATTTACGAACAGGAAACAGAAAGGAACGAACGCGATCATGTTTCTCCCCCTCGCTGAGCTTTCCTCCTCCCTGGCTCATGATCAGCCACTCCTCACTCCAGGTGACACACTCTGGGCAGCGGCAGGAGTGATCAAACCAGAGACTCTACCTCCAACAGAGGGTGCAGCTGCACAACATTCACTCCGTGCCTACCTGCAGACCCGGGACTGGATCCTTCTACAGAGCATGTCTCTAAACCCCAGTGACTATGGATGGACAATAGGTGTGCATGGGTATGAGCCAGTTCCAACACTGGACCCCACGGCTCCTGAGGAGCTATTGCAGTTCACGAGCTGTAATTGTCATGGAGATTGCAGCAACCGGCGATGCAGCTGCAAGAAGAATGGGGTCACGTGCATCTCGGCCTGTGGAGTCTGTAATGGCATTACATGCAGAAACTGCAGTCATGATGTTGTTGAGTCTGAAGAAGACATAGACAGTGACTGTTGAAACTTCTGACATTGTGAATGAGAAATAACTCTTGAGTATTATATATATATGTGAAATAAAAGCTACTTTGTGTGTAAATGTAAAAGTGAAAATATAAATGTTAACAATCAACTCAGAATCATGAAAAACCCTTATTTGACCCCTCATAAGTTACTTAAGGGCCGATTAAAAAAAATAAAAATTCTCGAAAATAATTTTTCGGTACCCGAATTCAACAGCTTTTTTTCTGGGTTTCCCAGGGGAGTTGAACTTCAACATTTTAACACATGTTATTACACACCTTTACAAACATATTGGTGAAGAAATTTTTAGGTAACAATTTAGTTAACAGATTTGTGAAATATCTCATAAAATGCCCTTACTAAAGTCAGCATGAGTTTTAAAGGGTAATTCTAGGTGGTTATAAAGGGTAATTTTGAAGGGTCCTAAAGGGTAATTCTGATGGGTTTCGTTTATTTCAAGGCTTTGTCTAATTTCATATTTAAAATGCCAAACTGAACTGCTTCCTTTAGACACGGGTGCGATTGTTTTTATACAAATTGGTCTGGTGTTGACGTGGTGCAGGCATGATGGGCCGAAAGCCCTCCTACTGTATCTGATTTCCTTGTGTAACTTCAAATTGACAAGGTTGGGTTTTGGGAGGGTAAATAGAAAGAGGAAGGCTCAGGAGTTGGGTTGGAGCATGGACAAACAACACTGGGAAGGCAATGGAAATACACCCAGTATAACCCTTGCCAAGAAACTGCTTTGGTACCACCAACGCTCTATAAAGAGCATGGTACATCAAATACATCAAATACGAGATCAATAAATTAGCAACCCTTACTTTCCATAAATCCATATTTTTTGTTCATGCCCACCAAATTTTCTGCTCTATGTTATCGAGTCAAACGAAAATGTATATTTGATGAAAAGGTCATTGCACATACCACTAATGCACCCCCATTCCATAGTATGGCACTTTCATTTATTTTAAGCTTCCTCCCTTGAGAAGCTGACGAGTTGAAAATTCCAACAGTAATGGTATGCAACTTTCCATCAACACCCAAATACTTGTTAAAAAGCTCATAGATTGCAGGAGGGTCACCATTGCTATCAAAATATATAGTACTTCCCTTATTATTAACAAAACGAACTTTTCTCAGATGGAAAAGGAGCTGCAATGAAAATAGAAAACATATGACGGAATTATGCATTTGTTCCCCGATGTCGTGATTCATCATATTTTTGATGAAATTTTGCATTTACAAGCAATACATGGGGAAAAAAACATGTCTAATTGACAGATTATAATGCTTTGTTTCATGCAAGAAAAGATGCAGCTGGAAACATAATAATAATAATAATAATAATAATAATAATAATAATAACAATAATAACTAGAACTGCCACTTTAAAACTGCTGGCAGTGATGACCGGTTTACTCCGCCTTCCCGCTTTCATACAACCCCACTTTTGATACAACCCCACTTTCATAAGACATGCTTTGACACAACCCCGATACACACACAAACACACACACACACACCCATCACCCCCCCCCCCCCCCACACACACACACAGACACAAACACACACACACATCCCTCTCCCCCAACCCCCCCCCCCCCACACACACGCATATCCACACACATACACACACGCATGCACACACGCACATCCCCCCCCCCCCCACACACACACACACACACATCCCCACATACATACACACACATCACCACATACACACACACACACACACACACACACACACATCCCCACATATATACACACACACACACACACACACACACACACCCCACACACACACACGCACATATCCACACACACATGCACACCCCCCACCACAAACACACACACTCACACACACACACACACACACACACACACCCATCCACACACACACACACACACACACATCCCCATCCACACACACACACACACCTCACCCTCCTCCCCCCCCCCCCCACATACACACACATCCCCACATACACACACACACACACACGCACATATCCACACACACATGCACACCCCCCACCACAAACACACACACTCACACACACACACACACACACACACACACACACACACACACACACACCCATCCACACACACACACACACACATCCCCATCCACACACACACACACACCTCACCCTCCTCCCCCCCCCCCCCCCACATACACACACAGACACACACATCCCCACATACACACACACACATCCCCCCCACACACATACTTGTTGTATTATGACGTCAAAATTGAGGGACGTGTATATTATATTACAAGTGTGTATTTTTATACATGTGGGACGTAAAATAAAATTTTGAGACAAAAAACATTTGTTTTTTTCCTCATGTGTACAACATGTAAAAGTGGTCCAAATATCCCAGCATTGCACTATCCAGCACGCTCATTTTAGGTCGTACAAGCTAATGTGACCACTCATTCTTCTGGGAAGCATCCCCTGCACATGCTGGTCACGTTTAAAATTCACCTAGGTGTTTGTAAGTTCATCAATGAAAAATAACGCCAATTGCGATTCACTGAGGTAATTGTTCATATCGAATTTAAAGGAAAAACAGATTTTTAAACCATTATACATATCCAACGTAACATTTTCTGTAACGTCTAACCATAACACACACTTTTGTAGCATAAAAATAACAGAAACCTGTTTTATTGGTTTGGTAATATACCTCAGCCATTGACAAATCTGGAATTAGAATTTTATTTGAGGTTAAAATTACCCTGTGAGATCGTGTCCAACAATGCCTTCATGTCTGGACATGTGATAAATTAATTAATCCACACACTCAAAGCCTCTTCTTCTTCATGCAATAACAACTTCTAGCTTCCAGACCGTACATCCAATCATCTTGAAATTTTGCACACTTGTTACTCTTCATGACTTCTACAGTATGAAGTTTCACGGCAATCAATGAAGCGATTCAAGAGATATCCGTTTTTAAAATATTTTCGTTTAATTAACGATATCTGCCAAACCACGTGCCCTATCGCAAATTCCAAAAGGACGTTTTAGTAGACTGACATGCTGAACAGATCTGTGAAGTTTCCCCTCGATTGGATCACAAATGAGGGAGGAGCTAGGTTTTAAAGGGTCATGCTTAAAAACGTCATAACTCTGAAACCATGTGACGCATGATGTCATGCTCGCTGACTTTTTAGTTCATCATGGGTATGCGAATCTGCCTGCAAAGTTTGGCCTCGATCTGTTCAGCCGTTGCAGAGAAAAAGGGGTTTTCGTGTTTTCACGAAAAACAATATGGCGGCAGAACCACGTGACCTGTGACGTCATAATTACCATTAAAATATTCTACAGACCGAGTCCATCATATGGTGAAAATTTGATCTCAATCTGTCCAAATATTGCAGAGAAATTGGTTTTTAAAGGAAATTAAAACTTAAAATGACACTGAGTTAAGGATCATCAGAATTATCAGAATTACCAAAGTTCAAAGTGCCATAACTTTGTTAAAAATGATCGAAACGTCGTGAAGTTATCATGACCTGTAACTTATCATGAGGAAACCATGTACCAAGTTTGAAATCATTAGCATTAAGCGTTTAGAAAAAAAGTCCGGAAAACTGTTCTTTGCGTGACGGACTGACGGACTGACGGACTGACGGACTGACGGACTGACGGACTGACAGACTGAAGACTGACAGACTGACGGACGGAGGGACGGCATGCAAACCTATAATCCCCTCCGGTGTACACCGGTAGGGGACTAATCACATAATCCCCTCTCGCTCCCATAGCGAGTGGGTGTACTCATGTTAATAAATGATCCTAAATTAATTATCCTCTTCGTGATGCCTGTATATACACATTGTTGGAAATAAATAAAGAAGAAACAACGTTTAATTCGCAATCTTGCAAGATTCATTAATCTCACGATATTTGACAGGACACAGAGAGACTGACAAGAATATTCTTCTCCAGATTGCACCTGCCAATGTTCCAAAGTTGATAGACTCGTGCATGATCCATTTTGAAAAGGACCAACCCCACTTTTGCAGGTTTTTACATCGTGTATCGCGTGTGCTACAGCATATACTGCAGTGTACACATTGTAAGAATATTGCAACTTTGAAACATCAATAAAAGGAGTAGAAACTTCATCTAGTTTTTCTTTGCCTGTGCACATTGTTTCTCTTTCTTTTTTCATATTCCATGTGCAATTGAACATCTCCTGCCAAAATCTGATTATATATGCATTCCATAAATCTTCTTGTAAAAAATAATGGTTGTTATTAACATCCGATAAGATTTTATTTGAGGGTTGTTCAGGTATTGTGGGTTTTATGTTGATAAGAAAGTCACGAAAACCTGACACAAAACCTCGGTACAAACCAAAACCAATGGTACCATCAAAAATGTGACCAAATCTTTTCACGTTCAAGGTATTTACATTTATCCATGCTTCACTGGCTATCCATGTCTTCCCAGTGATATTATGCAGAACGAGTGCTTCAGAAAGATGTATTAAATTTGTGTCATGAATGTAAGCAAGAATTACTTCTGCTTTGCTTTGTTTTATTGTCCACACTGCAAAAAATGGAAACATAAAGTCAACATCACCAAATAAGTGTTTATAATCAATTTTTAAAAACCCGTTTCCACAATGTATTTTTAATGTGCAGCAGGACTGGGCAGTTTTATTTTCCAAACAACTGTAAAGTTTCAGGATCACTTTTGGACTGGTGAGAAAAAATTGTATATATACAGTCGGACCCAACAATTCGCAGTTCCACTATTTGCGGGTGATAAAATGTGACCTGTTTCTCTATTCGCGGAAAAGTGTCCCGCAAATTTGCGGGTTTTTTTTCTGTTTGCGGCTGTGTTCTGCGAAGTCGCGGATTTTCAGGGGTTCAAAAAAAAATTTCATGACCCGTTAGCTTGACATACAGTATTTATAAAACCCATTTTTTTCACCAGCCATGCCTAAAGCAGCTGGACATATGCAAAACACATCTTCTACGAGCCGTGAGCATGACCGGCTTATACATTCAATGCTGTATGCTTTGCATTTTCATGGCTTTCACGGCCGCGAATTTTAGCCGCACAATAAGCAAGCTTCGCAGGATATCCTAACAGTTGTGTAACAAGTAACCCCGCAGATTATTGAATGCAAACGCTTCATTAAATCTATTATTGTAATAAGCAGATAGGCTCAATACGGCATCATCTGATAACATCCTCCACAAACAATGGGCAGGGTATTCACCCCTCCCGCAGCTACCCACAATGCTCGCATTCCTCCATATACAGACTGTCTTGGGCCTCAATCATTCTTCTCGTCCCATTGCTTTGACCTGCATTTTTGACTCTCGCTCTGCTCATCGTTCAATCATGACTCCCAGCAAGACCAGTGCCGGAGATGCGTCGACTACCAAGAGGCAGAAGAAAGTGATGAGCCTGAGCCAGAAAGTGGAGCTGCTGGACCGACTTTTGAGAGAAGAGAGTTCAGCCTCTGTGGGCAGGTATTATGGCATCAACGAATCAACTGTTCGCTACATATGGAAGAACGAGAAGGCGATTCGTGAGTGTTTCAGCGAGTGCTGTATTGAGTACGAAGGTGGTCACCCATGTCCGAGATGTCCACATAGAAAGGATGGAGAAGGCTCTTAGCATATGGATCGAGGACACACGCAGATGAACCTGCCTTTGAGTGGACCTCTCATTCACATAAAGGCCAAACAAATTTTCGATTATCTGTCTGGCACGGGTGGCGCCAGCATGAGTGATGTACCGAACGATGATGGGACATGCAGCGCGAGTTCATTCACTGCAAGCAGGGAATGGTGCCGTCGTTTCAAGGAGTGGTACTATCTCAAAAATGTGAAGCTCACAGGGGAGTGTGCCTCCGTGTACCACAAGGCGGAAAAAGTGTTCCCTGCTCAACTCGCGAGGCTGATCGAAGAGAAGGGATACCTCCCAGAGCAATGTTCAATGCTGACAAGACTGGCCTCTTCTGGAAAAAGATGCCCACAAGACCTTTCATCTCGAAGCGTGAGGAGACAGAATCAGGATTCAAGGACCGCATATCTCTTCTCCTCTGTGCACATGCAAAAGGAGACTTCATGATGAAACCCATGATGTTGTACCGTTCCCTGAACCGGTGTGCTCTCAAGGGCAAGAACAAGCAAACTCTGCCCGTAATTTGGAGGGCCAAAAGGAAAGCCTGCGTGACAGCAGAAATCTTCCTGCACGGGTTCCATAATTGTTTCGTAGCTCAGGTGGAAAGGTATATGGTGGAAAAAGACCTTGCGTTCAAGGTTCTGTTGCTCCTGCACAACGCTCCTGACCAACCTGTGAACCTGGAGGTGGCTCACCCGAAGGTCGAGATCTTCCTGCTGCCCAACACCACCTTTTTCACCCAGCCACTCGACCAAGGTGTGATTTCAACATTTAAAACATACTACAGTCACGTGAAAAAGTAAGTACACCCCATGTAAAGTTTTGACTTTTTCAACATATTTCAACATACAGCTATTTGATCTTCATTTCAACAATATTGAAAGATAAAGGTGATATAATATAACAAATATCATGAAACATTTACATTTTGTAGTCCGTTGTATAATTTAAATATACATAAATGCAAATTTCGCATGTGGAAAAAGTAAGTACACCCCTACATTTATCACTACTTCAAATACCTAAAATTAGAATCAGGTGCACCAGTCCAGGTGCAAATGATTAGAACATCGTTAGAGAGGATCTTGGAGAAGCCTGTCTTATTTAAACCTCAGACATTTAGTTTGGTTTGCTCTTTGTTGTTGAAGTGTGCGGCGTCACCATGCCGAGATCAAAAGAGCTCTCTGAGGCCTTCAGAAAGAAGGTTATAGACGCCTACGAGTCTGGGAAGAGATTTAAAAAGATCTCCAAACAATTTCAAATCAATCATTCGACTGTCCCGAAGATCATCTACAAGTGGAGAAGATTCCAAACAACTGCCAACTTATTCAGGCCATGCCGCTGTGGAAGTGTAACTCAGTGTAACTTATTGATTGGCACTGGTAACTCATTGATTAAGACTGGTAACGAAGCAGATAGACGATTTCGTAAATGAATGCCAAGAATGTGCACGAACATGGTAATCTCTTGTCCACCTGGTCACAGCCCCAGGCTGGAGCACCCCCCTATCGTTTGGTAAATGGAACTCGCAGCAGGAGGGGAGCGAGCTGGTGCCAGGACTCGGTGCATGCATGACCTCGGGGCATTAGCGGAGAAGGGATTAGCGCGACAAGGCCCATAAAAACCAGAGCAAACTATGAGTCAAGAGACTTGTCACCAGAAGCTCTGACCTACGGAACGGAACGGAACCCTGTGAACAGCGCTGAGAGAGAGCACTCATCCTCAGAAGCCCTGCACGACGGAATGAACGCGTACCACGAGTTCGGCGCTGCAGCCGAACAAGAAGGACTATGCGGATAGAGTTAACCTGGTCCATTGAGTTAAACGATATTATTTGGTAATGGAATGAAGTGAATAACCAGTTAATAATAAAGTCATGACCTTTTGTAAAACCTGTTTCCGACCATTGGCGTCTTGAGTCACACCACACCACTTCCCCTACAATATGGAGGCACCGCTGAGATCAATTGGACACATACAAGACCTTTAAAGGTGAGTGTGTCTTGTTTTTGTCCAGTATGATTTACGAACTTGGGAATAGTTATGTGTATATACATGGAGGATTTGGTGTGTGGGACTTGTGATTGTCCATAGGTAATCCAAGGATGGAACGTTTTAAATGATTCAATTATTCGTGAGCCTGCGAGGATATGTACATTATACGCTGGGTATTAAAAGCCTTACTCTGGTCTGCAGGCAAATCGGCTCATGAAGTGCACCATGAGGCGATTTGTTTGCCGGTTCGGTAAGGTTCGGTAAGGTCCGTATACGTGTACAATCGTGTACACCCGTTTTAAATAAATAATTTTTTTTCAGTTTTCCCGCCATGTCTAAAACTCGTTCGATCAACAAATAAATTCATGACAGACAACCCCATCTCATACCGGTCCAGAATTATTATGAAAGATGGCGATTGGATGAAAATTGCATCAAATTTTTACAGGTCCATCACTAAGCCTTTGAGACATGCTTCACGGTTGAATGAAAGACAATAATTAAGTGCTTTTGTGGAAAAGCAATGGCAGACCACCCAATGTCACCACTTTCATGAGCTCAGAGAAATAATACTTCCAAATTCCACTCTGATGGCTCAATGGAAATCGGCAGCAGAATGAAAATCAACAGACAATGGAACAGCTAGCGACGAGTGTTTGTGAGTAACAACCACCCTCTGGTCGAGGCTCATAGGAAAAGTGATACTTATTGATTCGGCACGCTTACAATAGATATTAATGGCGAAGGTTGTGGTTGGTTCGATTTTGCGAAATGAACGTTCTTTGAACAAGTTTAATGGGATTTTAAAAAAAATAATGAAAAAGTATATAATTGTTTACTCTCTGAAACTGGGTATTGTATAGAACTCTGGGTATAGTTCTCAAATCACTCTGGGTTGTGCCTTGAAGAATGAATTGGAGTTGTGACAAGGTGTAGACAGATGGGAGGTTGCGATGCTGGTACTGTGGATTCTATGAGACAAAGTACAGACAAATTTTGTTTCACTTCTAAAAAAAAATTTTTGGACAAAAGTGGGTGTAAGGATGTAAGGGTGTAATGTAATGTAAGGATGTAAGGTAAAATTGAGTTATGGAATTAATTGCTTTCAACAATGCAAAGGGTGACAAGATATGGGATTGTAATGGGATTTTAATGGGATAAATATAAAAGATATTTGTTTTTGTCAAGAAAAAGTGACAATTAGCTGAGGAGTCACCGAGGCCAAACTTTAACCTTTGACGGCAGAGAAATTGTGTTCTGACAGCAGAAGACTTCCAAATAATATTTATGGCTGGATTGTTTCAAGAGAAATGACATACTATTTATTTTAATATAAAATTGCTATGAGATGAAATTATATTTTCGGTGTTGGTGTGATACTAATTACCTAGAAAAATATATCTGAAGACTTACGGACATAATTTAGGCAAAATATGGCAGAATAGTTGTTGATAGTTTAGGCACATATCAGAATGCTTGTTGATTTCAAATTTCAAAGTCAAATTTTTACACCTTCAAGTACTGATGAAATCTCCATTTTTCACATGTAGTTTTGTTGAAAAACGGATGAAGGTGAATAATTTAGGATTATTAGAAAAATTTTGATGGGTCTAACTGTGGAAAGTGTTATTAAATCATAGGTAGAGGTAACAAGGAAACTAGGTGTTACTAGGAAACAAAAGGTATTCAGGTGTTACCAGGAAACAAAAGTAGACAGACAAGCAAAATGAGTATAAAGACGTTGACCAACCAAGATGTTGCATATCTTTGTTGATGTTCTGACGTTGTTTATTTCAATTATGGTCGGAATTATTAGAATTGCTATTAAATGAGAATTTTCATATTGGATGTTAAAGCAACGAAGAGTTTTATGGGATTATAAGGTCATATCGCGACATCATGGGAAAGCTAATGTTAATTGTGGGATGTCAGAGGTAATGGTGTAGTTTAATGTTCACACTGTTTTGGAAAATAATGCTCGATGCAACATGATCCTAAAAAGAACCCATCCCTACATCTAAGGATCAGGAAGGGAAGGAATGGAAAATTTGAAGTATTAAAGTTACGGAACTCAAAATATCTAGGTTTGGATGTAGTCATTAAAAAATTGAGTCATTCATTGGTTTGATGATAATCCTAATATTTTGATAAATATTTGATAATAATCCTAATAATTTTAATCATAGGAATAATATTGCTAATAGTTTGTCTGAAGGCTTTGATAAGTATTTGTCTAAAGCAAACAGCGACTTCTAAGATGACAGACGTGTGAGGTATTTGGCATCGCCAGACTAGCTTATTGGTTTAGGAATGTTTAGAGGTCATTGCAATGTGATAATTACTTGTGATCATTTGTGAAATTTCATGAACAGATATGTGAAATGGATGTAATTTGTGTGAGTATGAGAAAATTTGGTGCGGGATTCGTGGAATGTACAAGGCCGGACATGATCATTGGGAATTCAATTGAACTAATTGACTGATATGTAAATCCAATTTCAAATTTCAAGTAAATCGAATGAAAATTAAGGATTTTTGTTCGTTGTTGCAACGTTGTGCTCCAACGTTTTGGGAACATTCAAATGTTGGGTTTTGCTAACGTTTCCACAACGTCACTACAACGTTTCACTTTCGTTGTTGCAACGTTGTGCTCCAACGTTTTGGGAACATTCAAATGTTGGGTTTTGCTAACGTTTCCACAACGTCGCTACAACGTTTCACTTTCGTTGTTGCAACGTTTTGCTCCAACGTTTTGGGAACATTCAAATGGTGTGTTTTGCTGACGTTTCCACAACGTCGCTACAACGTTTCACTTTCGTTGTTGCAACGTTTTGCTCCAACGTTTTGGGAACATTCAAATGTTGTGTTTTGCTGACGTTTCCACAACGTCGCTACAACGTTTCACTTTCGTTGTTGCAACGTTTTGCTCCAACGTTTTGGGGACACTCAAATGTTAAGTAAATCGGATAAGAATTCACGAGTTATTTAATTATTAGCGATTAATGAAGTACTTATTTAATTAATTACATTTATTATTAAATTACAGTAATTACATTACAGTAATTACCTGAGGTAATTACAGTAATTACAGTTCCGGTAATTACAGTAATTACAGTAATCATTACAGTAATTGCAGTAATCTTATTACAGTAATTACATTACATTAACTCAGGCACCTTTTGAGTAAGGAAGCTGATATTTGGACATGACACTGACCAAGTGATGTGGCTGTCGAGGAAAATTTTGATTTATTGATTAATCATTTAATAAATTAACTCGTTGATTTATAAATGACTTATTTAATTAAAAGTCCTCAGAGATACATCTTCGGATGAAATACTTGCAGATTGGTTATGCTATGAGCCAATTGATTAAGGAAAATATTTTGTGATGGCCATATTGGCAATTTCGTGGCCATATTCGTGGCAACTCAGTTAGTGCCACTGCACCTTTAAAATGCATCCCTGCGTTCATTTTTCGATCGATTGAGTTGAAATTTTGAACAATCGGATCTGGACTGTCGTTATTAACGACTCTAGCACGCACCCGTCCAATCAGGATGGAGCGGTATGGTCCCCGGATTATCACTGCCCGCAGTTTTAATTAGTTTTACTTTTTCTCTTGGTCATATAATTTTGAAGACATGCATGTCATGATATAGGAAATGTTTGTTCTGTTGAACGGAATAAATGTTGTTTATTTGTGTGGGTGTGTATTTTTTGTGTATTTTGGATATATTTTCACGACTAATTCCAGTTAACATCCTGCAAAATTTGCTCGTTTGCTGGCCGAGTCGAAATTGCGTTGAGTTCCTATGGCATGCGCCATTAAAAGCGCTGTGTAATGGTTGAGCTCCCTTTATTTCGTTTTGGTCATGCGGATGAGCAGACAAAGTGACGAATGCTGCGGCTGGAGCAGTAGAAGCGATGTTTTTAATTGAAACGATGTAATGAGTAATTAAAAGTGGGAGGGGGCAACACCACGCATACCTCTTTTAAGGTGTGTATAAACCCTGGAATAAACGTGGGAGGGGGCAACACCACGCATACCTCTTTTAAGGTGTGTATAAACCCTGGAATATTTCAGCAATCAATACAATGCTGAAACTATGTAAGTTAAGATAATGAGTAATTTAATGAGTAATTTAATGAGTAATTTAATGAGTAATTTAATAAGTAATTTAATGAGTAATTTAATGAGTAATTTAATGAGTAATTTAATAAGTAATTTAATGAGTAATTTAATGAGTAATTTAATGAGTAATTTAATAAGTAATTTAATGAGTAATTTAATGAGTAATTTAATGAGTAATTTAATAAGTAATTTAATGAGTAATTTAATGAGTAATTTAATGAGTAATTTAATAAGTAATTTAATGAGTAATTTAATGAGTAATTTAATGAGTAATTTAATGAGTAATTTAATGAGTAATTTAATAAGTAATTTAATGAGTAATTTAATGAGTAATTTAATGAGTAATTTAATGAGTAATTTAATGAGTAATCTAATGAGGAATTTAATGAGGAATTAAAAGTGGGAGGGGGCAACACCACGCATACCTCTTTTAAGGTGTGTATAAACCCTGGAATAAACGTGGGAGGGGGCAACACCACGCATACCTCTTTTAAGGTGTGTATAAACCCTGGAATATTTCAGCAATCAATACGATGCTGAAATGATGTAATTTACTGTGTAAGATGGTCGACCTTGGGTTTGTTTGGGTTTTGTTGTTTATTTTTGTGGGTGTGTATTTTTGTGTATTTTGGATATATTTTCACGACTAATTCCAGTTAACATCCTGCAAAATTTGCTCGTTTTCTGGCCGAGTCGAAATTGCGTTGAGTTCCTATGGCATGCGCTATTAAAAGCGCTGTGTAATGGTTGAGCTCCCTTTATTTCGTTTTGGTCACGCGGATGAGCAGACAAAATGACGAATGCTGCGGCTGGAGCAGTGGAAGTGATTTTTTAATTGTTCAATGATTATTCGATATTGTTATGACTTATTGTCAATAGGTATACTAAGTGGCCATGAGGTAGCCTGTTGCTATGTACAGTTTTATTCTATTGTTGATTATACCACATAGCTGTGGTGATAAAGGAAATGTTCGTTTTAAATAGATGATTATGATAGGACCATGACTATAAAATCATGATGATTATTATGAATGATATCATAGGGTTCAAATGCAGAATGATTGCATGAACTTGGGAAAGAACTTTCAAGCCCTATGGGATAAATTGGGTGTTACAAGCGATGGAGTTTCAAAATTTAGCATGATTGAAGGAATTTTACAGTCTTATTTCAGGAGTTTTACGAAATTTATATTGCCAAGAGATTTTGGGTACTATTAAAAGAAAAATGATGAGATATTTTTCCCAATGAACTTTAATATCTGCCATCCATTTTGGCTGTCTCACGAATGAAGGATGAGTTGCCTTTAGTGGTTGCAAAGAAAATTTGTGGAGACCAGGCAAAATGGGGAAATATGTCAGATATGACCCTAGGACAGGACGGTGATTCATCAATTGACATGAGGTATGAACCAGAGGTGACGACCGATGAGATTCGATCTCAGTCAATGGATGGACCTGTCCTGACATCATTGGGGAAAGGGCTTATGCAAGGAGTCATCCAAAATGATTAATTTGATTTATTGATGAATATTGATGAATTAATTGAAATTGAATAATTGATTGAATTGTTGATTGATTGAATCTAATTGAATAAATTTAATTGAATAAATTTAACTGAATAAATTGAACTGAATAAATTGAATTGAATATATTGATTGTTTGATTGATGAAAATGCGGTCTCAAGAAAGAAGCTTTGATATCTTTGTGAGATATTATCAATGTGAAGACAACCTTGGAAAATTGAGCAAGGTGGTGAGTTTATATATATAGATATATATGTGCGGTTACCATTGTGTGATTTCCCCTTCAACAGAGCGGACACCTGAGGATTCACCCATTTCATACTGACCCTCTGGCTCATCTGCAAATACTGATCTATGAGATTGGATTGTGCAAAAGCCACAGGTGAGAGAGATTCTCTGGAAATCACCGTTTGAACAGGTGGAGAGATCCTTCCTGGAGGTACGAGTGAAGCTTTAGAGGAACAAACTACAACACATCCAACGCTACTTTGATAAAAGGCAGAATGGGAAATGGAGCCTGCAAGAATACACAAGGACAACCAGAGATTCCACAAAAAGGTACTTGTACACATCATATGTACGACTGTTATGGTGCCGAAGCTATAAGGCAGGTCGAGAATTGGTATTTGCGGACAAAGGGACATGATGAGGAGTTTCCAAGAGATGGTACATTTGAGCGAAGTCGATTGGAAAGATTGGAACAAAGATTGAAAGCCAGGAAGAGACAGAATCTAACGGTAGACTGGCTTGCATTCCATCTTTGGGATGGTGAATCCAGACAACGGGAACAGCAAGAACGGATAACGGATCTAGAACTTAAAATAAAAAGGATACAGGATACAGTGGAGGAGACAAATGCACAACTGCCCTCGAAATTAGGAATGAAAGGGACAGTTGTCCCATCTGATTTCCAGTTGTCTCCCCAAAAAGGACGGTACAGAGAATTTTTTCATGTTTCGGGAGATAACGAGAGATTGCAGTGGCAACTCAGGGATGTAGAGATGCAGCCCAGCAATACAAGTGCACAGGTGCACAGACCAGGCAACGACAGAAACCGGTGTTTCAAGTGTGGATGGATGGGACATTGGAAAAGAGGATGTCCGTATACCAAAAGGAAGACAAGTTCATAGGGTAAACTAAGATCAAGGGTACCAGTGCTGACCGATACCTCAGACAATGATTAGGCCTTCATTGCGGCAGGTCCCAAATGACGATTGACCTCAACAGATTAGATTACTGGACAAACATGAATAACTGTCGATGATTCTTGTGTCTGAAAAGGTTTTCGGAGCAAGAATTATTCATTTTTTCTTTTGCTTGTAAGCAAATTAGTAATTAATTGATCAAATGCCGAAATTGGATCTTTTATGTTGGGCACAAAATTTTAAATTTACAAAGTTGGAACAATTGCTTTGCAAATTTTTGAAACCAAGTGACAAGAGTCACATGATGATCAGGTGGGAATTTCGGACTAGTGTTCCGCATGATTGATAGGTCAGTGGTCGACTGACATGCAAATGGGTGTGTAGTCAAATTTGGATAAATTATGGTGGGAACTGAAAGGGTAATTTCAATGTGACATCATAGGGGTTTTCTAAAAAATAAACTTTTTGGTCCATTTGCGTATTAGCATTTATAAAATTGAAGGACAAATTTTATGAAAATGAAATAAAACTGACACCCAACCTGATCTGTAAATAATGGTTCCAACGCAAACAAATATGCATAATGCATGCGTGTGTGTGTGTTTTGTGTATCAATGTTTGTGTTTGTTGTTTTTGTTTTTGTGTATCAATCTTACAAGATTGTTGACACCGACAGTGTGCCTTGTCTGAAAAAAAAAAAAAAAAAAAAAAAAAAAAAAAGATAGTTCCATGGGGAAGGGATCGCATATCGAGAGAATTCATAAAAATAAAAATAAAAAATAGAAATATAATTTGATTATGAAAATTATCACTTTTGTCAAGGGAGATGGAGAATAAAGATTTGATTTGCTGAGTTATGAGCAGCTATTCATTAATAGTAAAAAATTGGAAGTAATCTTGGGATTCCATTGTGATCGAATTTATATGAGAATCAAAGCTATTTATGGATATGAGCTTCATAAAAATGTGGGAGTACAAAATTAGCCAAATTTTGGAGAGGTCTTACACTGACTTCCCAGAGTACTCTGCTCATGGATTTTTATATATATAAACTTGAATTTTATCAGCATATAAATTGTGCTGTATGTATGGATGTGGTTTAGGCATAGATGATATGGGAAAATAGTAAAGAAAATTTTGCTGGTTTGAACTATTGTGGGTTTTCAGTTCTGGAGTTCAAACAAAGTTACTGGTTAACAGATGAGAAAGGATAGTAAATAAATTATTCGATGCTGGGCAAATTAAGTACGATATTACTAAGACTTATGAGAGCTATTGTTCTTCCTTACAGCAGTGGAAAATTATTGGAAAAAATTAGATCCAACATAATGAATCTATAAAAGAATGTGATAGGGATAATATCCTCAATTTGTACTAATTATTTGATTGTGGGTAAAGGAATTAATTTATCGTAGTGGATTGTTAACAGCAGCCTGAAAATGTCCTGAGAGTGTGCATCCATGTAATCAGAAATCCCAGATTTGTTTTTACAAACAACATTTTGGTAGAGGTCTTGTGTGGACGAGCACTTCCTTGGTAGATAAAGAACGGTACTGCATGCTGGCAGCCACTTTTGCGGCCAGCTAGGCCAAACAAATTGAGAGGAAATTGTAGTTAAATACGTAAGTTACACATGGCTATTTGTAAAAAGGAAATTTGTTGAGATGGGAAACATTTTTCGAAGGTTTATTAAAGTGTTATAATATGACATGTGGCAAGGCAAACTATTGGATGGGAAAATTAGATCTGGCTATAGAATAAATTTATTGACCCCTTGAAGTTAATTCTTCGAATCATTGTTTCACTGGCATTTTTTGTTCAAATTGGAAATAGTTTGGTAGAGCTTTGGTTAAAACCTTTGGTTGCGGTATCTTGGAACGAAATGATAAACCATAGGAGATTGATAAGAATAGAAACAAATATGGACCCAAAATAGAAAGTTGGATTCATGCCTCTCATTGCAAGCAAGCACATGGGGCTAAGGTGGACGATCCCACAGAAAATGAGGCTGCACCTAGCAGCCCAGCAGAACATTCAGTGGCAGATAAATGATAGTCGTGATTTACAGTCATTTGAATTACATTTTAACACCCCTTGCATTGATAAACATTACATTTTCAACATGTGATATTCCTACTTGGGATAGTGACATTTATTTGCCTACATGACATACAATTACCTGCTGATATTAATACAACATGAGTGAAAAATGTATCACAACTACACTCATGATCAGGGGATTGAGTTCAACCCCGGGAGATAGGGGGATAAGGGTAAGACAAATAATCTGATTTATGTTACATATTAAGGGATTTTCTTTATTTACCTTTTAGGAAGCTTGTTAGTTTGGTATATAATGTTGAATGTCATCGACATATAATTATGTCATAGGTATGAATATATACAAGGAGTAGCAAACTTGTTTGTTGGGTTAGTAGTTATATTGGCAATTGTTTTAGTGGTGGCTTGCTTGAAAGCCTTAGTGACGGTGTGTCAGCCTTAGTAATCATAAGGTAACCAACAACACGATGATAACGCATGAAGTGACAAATGAGGAAAGAAATGTGGAACCAGAAAAGGAAGACTTTTATGGCGACATAATTACTGAGATTAAAAGATTAAATCAAGTGATGTTGCAAATGAATACAGTAGAATTAAGATAATGGCATAACGACAATGTTATGAGTTGTGTAAATTACAATATCAGTGAACTCATATCACCACGAGTGACACACTGTTAGAAAAAAAAAAAAAGGAGGGAAAAGAAAAAGTGGAGAGGAATTATGGTAATAATACATTATGCTTAATTTGTTGGTTTGGGAAAATTGTTGTTGGGAATTAGATATTCCTGTTTGTGATTGTAATCATATACAATTTATTTTCTTAGAGTAGTGCTAAAATACCTGCATGAGTTAATTTTTGAACTATATTAACCTGAAAGCAATTGTGGATGCTATTCTTAGTTTAGTAGTGAAATACATACCTGATTGAATATTATTTGTGTGACGCATATAAATGAATATAACTTTTTGAATGTTGTAAGGGAAAACAACAAATTGTTGAATGTGAAACTGTCGGAAGATATACATGATTATGCTGATTTCATGGTAAGATGTACCCTATCTGATTCAGTGTGTGTGGAAAGCAGATTCAGATGTGACTGAGCATAAGGATAAGACGAGATCACATTTGAAGGGGGTGCTAACGGAATTGGGAAGAAGTTCGAGAAAGAAAATTTGTGGCTAAAAAATGAAGTTAAACGTGGCATACACCCTCTTTCTCAAAGAATGATGAAGACATTCTCCCGTGTAACTTGGAGATGGATGCTTACCTTCACCAAGGAAATTTATGTGACCATTTGCCTGGATCACACTGCAACATATGAAAGAAAGGCGATCACTTACTCTTGTTCGAAGGCTTTGAACATTCATCACATCAGAAGTTGCAGGACAACGACATTTTACCCGCAACCTCTGTGAAATGCGGGGACATATGTTATTACTTCACCAACTTCCGGGGAGCCAGCATGGAGCTGCAAACCAATGGCTGTGCCTTTTCACAACAGCTGTGCGCGATTCTGCGGGCCACTCCTGGTATGGACCATGGATGACCTGAACACCATGGTCCCAACATCATTGTGGATGCATCCGGCATCCCTGTTCCACATCTTGCTGGCCAATCAACGTCACACCAATACTTGCTGCCCACTCACAATGAGGGAGGAGGCAAGTCGACTACAACTGGGTGAAGGCCTTTTTCAGGAATTACTATGGTTTACAGCAAAAAGTGGCAAGAATGCTACAAGGAGAGCAGGGTCAGTCTATGACTCCGCAATGTTAACACAACAGCGAAATCCTACACGAAGTAGTGCAGGAGCTATGAAGACATTAGGAGAAAATGTTTCATACCTGGATTCAAACACAAGTGATCAGCCCTTCCTTTCAAACAAAGTCAACATTTGTGTGGAGGCAAACGTTTTTGCCAGATGGTGCAGATGCTTTACAAAACTTGAAAATGAAGTGAAATTGTTGTATCTTGGTGATGGTGAAGTGTTGTTTTGAAAATATATTTGTGATGCAAATGCAATAGATTGAACAATATGGAAGGAGTCAATGACCAACGAAATGTTTTGTGATTCTTGCAGGATGATGGTGTATGCCGAAGGGAATTTGATTACCAAAGTTATGATTATTTACTTATACTTGTAATGATGTTTACTTGTAGTGATTGATTATTTACTTATACTTGTAATGATGTTTACTTGCAGTGATTGATTATTTACTTATACTTGTAATGATGTTTACTTGTAGTGATTGATTGTTTACTTATATTGATGTTTAGATTAATGGTTAATATAAACAAAAACAAAAAGATGAGGGAATTGTGGAAGTGTAACTCAGTGTAACTTATTGATTGGCACTGGTAACTCATTGATTAAGACTGGTAACGAAGCAGATAGACGATTTCGTAAATGAATGCCAAGAATGTGCACGAACATGGTAATCTCTTGTCCACCTGGTCACAGCCCCAGGCTGGAGCACCCCCCTATCGTTTGGTAAATGGAACTCGCAGCAGAAGGGGAGCGAGCTGGTGCCAGGACTCGGTGCATGCATGACCTCGGGGCATTAGCGGAGAAGGGATTAGCGCGACAAGGCCCATAAAAACCAGAGCAAACTATGAGTCAAGAGACTTGTCACCAGAAGCTCTGACCTACGGAACGGAACGGAACCCTGTGAACAGCGCTGAGAGAGAGCACTCATCCTCAGAAGCCCTGCACGACGGAATGAACGTGTACCACGAGTTCGGCGCTGCAGCCGAACAAGAAGGACTATGCGGATAGAGTTAACCTGGTCCATTGAGTTAAACGATATTATTTGGTAATGGAATGAAGTGAATAACCAGTTAATAATAAAGTCATGACCTTTTGTAAAACCTGTTTCCGACCATTGGCGTCTTGAGTCACACCACACCACTTCCCCTACACCGCCCCAGCAAGTTCAGCCCGAGAGCAGACCGCAAGATGCTGAAAGAAGTCTAAGAACCCCAGAATGTCATCACAGGACCTACAGGTAGCTCTTGCCACTGTTGATGTCAAAGTGCACGAGTCTACCATTAGAAAGAGGCTGCACAAATTTGATCTACATGGGAGGTGGAGGCTAACCCCCGCTCTAGCAGGGAAAATGGCCTTTAAAATGCATGTTGTGTGTTGTTGTATGGGAGGTGTGCCAGGAGGAAACCTTTGCTGTCCAGAAAGAACATCAGGGCAAGACTAAAGTTTGCGAATGAACACCGAGGCAAAGACCAGCACTTCTGGAACAATGTGCTCCGGACAGATCAGTCAAAGGTAGAGCTAATTGGCCAAAGTACCAGAAGACATGTTTGGCGAAAACCAAAGAGAGCATTTGACCACAAGAACCTGATACCAACTGTAAAGCATGGTGGTGGAAATATTATGGTTTGGGGCAGCTTTGCTGCATCAGGGACTGGGCAGCTCACCATCATAGAATCCACTATGAATTATTCATTGTACCAGAGGGTGCTTGAGGATAATGTGAGGCCATCTGTCGAAAAGTTGAAGCTCAACCGAAGGTGGACATTGCAACATGAGAATGACCCTCAACATACCAGTAAATCTACCAAGGAATGGCTGAAAAGAAAGAAATGGAGGGTTCTGGAATGGCCAAGTCAAAGCCCGGATCTAAATCCCATCGAGATGTGGGGGGATTTGAAACGAGCTGTGCATGCAAGAAACCCCTCAAACATCGCACAGCTGAAAGAATTCTGCATGGAGGAGTGGGCAAAAAATTCTCCCAGTCGATGTCAGAGACTGGTAGACAGTTATAAGAAACGCCGACTTTAGGTTGTTTCTGCCAAAGGGGGCAATACCACCTATTAGAGCCAAGGGTGTACTTACTTTTTCCACATGCGAAATTTGAATTTATGTTTATTTAAATTATACAATAGACTACAAAATGTAAATGTTTCATGATATTTGTTATATTATATCACCTTTATCTCTCAATATTGTTGAAATGAAGATCAAATAGCTGTATGTTGAAATATGTTGAAAAAGTCAAAACTTTACATGGGGTGTACTTACTTTTTCACGTGACTGCACATCCATCCCTCCTTTCGCTGCATTTTGGATGCAATGGAGTCCGACCCAGGGCTCACTATCGGGCAGTGTTCGAAGGATTTCAACATTGCCCACTGCATCGGCGCCATCAAGGAATTGCTGGATGAGGTGAGAGCCTCCACCATCAACGCGTGCTGGCACAATGTGTGGCTACAGGTTGTCAGAAACCTTACTGGCTTTCCCGATAACACTGAGGAGAGGCATGTGATTGTCGGGTTGGCATGGCAGGTGGGAGGGGAAGGCTTTGATGACATGCAGCCTGAGGAGTTGGAGGATCTCATTGCCTCAGATGGCGACAACCTCACCGAGGAGGTGTTGGAGGCCTTATAACGGTTTCCGAGGAGGAGGCGGTCTGTGATGAGGAAGAGGTGCCGAGGTCTAACCTCACAGTCCAGTTCCTGTGTGAGTTGCTGCGGGACATGCAGGTGTTTGTCGACAGGTTGGAAGATGTGGACCCAGTTATGGAGAGGTACCTCAAGTTCACGAGGGGTTTGGATGATTTGCTTCTTCCCTACAAAGTGCTGTATCGAAACCTGCGGCAATCAGCCAGGCAGCTCTCCATTTCCCATTTCGATCACCTGCTTCGTCCACCTCAAGACCATCAGCACCCTTTCCTGCCACTCTCTCATTGTCCTCACCAACACCCTCAACTGCTCTCTCCTGCCTGTCCTGATTCTCCCTCAGTGCACGACGTTGCAGGACTATCATTTGGGTCATCCCCAGAGTTCAAGGAATTCATGGGATTTAAATTCATCACCATCATCATTTGAAAGTGGCATGTTTGTAAAATAAATTTTTTAAATGGCACATGAGGGTATTGTTTTTTTTTGTTTGTTTCACCGTGCGGTATGGTTGAGCTGCTTAAGCACTTTTAATAAACTGTAAGCGCATTCCTTCAATAAATCGGAAACGGAACCTGGTGTTGTCATTTTTATAATCTGTAAGCATTTTTATGAAACTGTAATCATGTGCATTTGTGGTCAAAAACATTTTAAACTTTGAAAATTTTCCTCTGTGAATCAGGAACCGCTGGGAACCTATAACGTATCCCCCTTTTCCCCATTGAAACAATGCCGCGGCATACATTCACAGGATTTTCATCAACCACCATTTGCGGGGCTTTCATCGACCTTCACGGATTATCGTCGACAATCTCGGGATTTGCTTCACCATTCGTGGATTTTGCTGGTATTGCAAGTTTCCATAGGCAATAACGATGCCTCATATTCTTTTGTGGGGTCAAGTTGTAGTGGGTATGGAAATGAAGCCGTGTGATTCCTCGTTGTGAAATTAAAACTAAGGATTGTGCTTCTCATCTTATTTAATATGTAATAAAATATCTTTGTATTGACATTTAACTAGTGAGGTACCCGTTCTACGCATGGGTGGGAGGCCAGAAGCAAACAGACAATGCAGAAACGGCGAATGCTAAAGCATGAAACCAATAAATTCCACATTCCTGAAGCACCTTCAGTCACATGTCAGACATGACATGGACAGACATGGACAGCAAGTTCGTGAAGGACTTCCATGAAAAACGTACCCGTTCACAAACAAATGGGTACATTCACATATAGAAACATCAATCGTGGGTCCGCGGCGAATCTGCATATGGCGATCCATGAATTTCACGTTTAGAAAGTAGAAACCATCACGGAATGTCGTCATTCACTTGAACTCGATATCTCTTTTTTCATTCCAAACAGCATAACTCCAATCACAAATTTAATAGCATTAATATAAAAACATAAACTTTGAACAACATTGTAAATGTTTCCTTCATTGTAAACACTACCAAATCAACAGTTAAAAGGATTTTGAGCCGATAGGTGTTACGGCCTTGGCAAGATCGATGGAGACAGCGATCTGTTAGCTTATACACCGACCAAATAGCTATGTGGAATTCTCTCATGTGGAGATTAAACCCACGTCGTTTGAACTTTGGCCGAGGTCATTATTTACTTTTAATGATGTTTATATACGAATGAAAAATAAGATAATTGGTTTTGGGTCGTCCTTTCCGCATATCTCGTGGGATTGTGAGTTGGAGAGACGGCCGTGATGCCGGGGAGGGGGTTGGCATTCTCTCAAGCAGGGATTCAACCCATGTCCTTATAAAAGGTCTTTGTCCGAGGTCATTATTTTTAACTGTGTGTTATCATTCGTCAGGTTGCAATCGGTGCAGCCGTTTGTGCGGTACCTGGGAAAATAACGTTATGCGGGAGTCCAAACCTGAAAATGCTGGAGACAAAAGCTGAAATTGGAAAAACAATATAGCCTATTTTACTCCAGGGGGTCCCAGGATTACCCACCCAAAATATTTTTGCAATCGGTTCAGCCGTTTTTATGGTACCTTCGAACGGATGGACAGACAGACGGACGGACATTTGGTGAATTATAGTGAGATAATTGTTTTCATATTCATCAACTGATTTAAATTGGCTGATGCTTCATTAAAACAATTGTTGTTTCTAGCCTTCTTAGCACCTAATAACAATAACAGTCTATTAATTAATTGTGATGGATCATTTGGAGGAAAATTAACACCTGAACCAAGCCTTCTTAAAGCCTTAATAATATGTTTCTCCTTTTCATTCCTCAAACCACATTTCTCAGCAACTTAAACTCCATAATCAAGCGAGTTTAGTCAATCAATATATGCCCTATCATCTTCACTTTGTGTATTCAACGTTTCATCAAAATAACTTGAACTATGGCATCCATCTTTTGTGAGAAGAAACATTAATCTGGAGGTTAATTTAATAGGTGGTTGGGCAGAACTTAACATCAATTAATCATTAAATATCAATACCTTTTTTTTAACAAGATAGAACTGTGCTGGTTCTTCTGTTGGAATGAGAACTGCTATAGTTTTTGAAACTGCTGAATATTCATTGTTCTGAAGAGCTTCCACAACATAATCAGGAGGTTGCTTTACCTTTTTCAGTTGCTGGAATAATCCTTCATCATCATATTCTAATTCTACTATATCCTCAAATTCTTGCTCTGTCGTTTGACTAAAATCTTTAATCAATTGAAGTTTTCTAGGAGTGTATTCTATCGTGGGAATTGTAGAAACTTCCATCATTTTTTGTTGGGTGGTTTTAAAAGCGGTTTAAAATTTTCTCTTGTTTTCTTTCAGACGCTTCTTCACCCGTTATTTTTTTGTCTCCGTTTCTTCTTTATGTCTTCCTGTTGCTTTACAACTTTTGAAACGAACTCTTGATGTTCCTTAAACCCTCTTGCTCTTTCTTGTGGATTCATTTTCTGTGTTTATTTATTGGAAAATATCATTCACTGAATTGTGAAGGTCAATAGGGAAATTTTCCTTTTCTTTATCATTAAAGTTGATGTGTTTAAATCCATCCTTTTCTTTAAATATTTTATCAAATTCTTTATTAGCATTAATACGAGTTGTAATTTCTTCTTCACTAATACTAGTATCTCTGCTTTTCATATGTTGGCGTTGAATTTCTTTATCAACATCAAAACCGAATGATAAAATCTTAACTCCATTGCCACTCATATGTTTCATAATTTGTCTCATTCCTTCTGGATTAGTTTCTAAAATCCCAAAATCACCAGATTTTAGTTTCTTTAAGTCACTCTTACAATGTGAATATTTTGTTGTGCCAAACGAGACCTCCTCAAATATTTGACCTTCGTTCCTCAATCGCATCTGTTCCTCTATTGAAATGTAGTAATAATCTTCACCTTCTACTTCTCCTGGTCGCATTGCTCTGGTTGTTGTGGATAGAATACGAATCATAGGGTGTTTTTTTTTTTACTTAATCTTTTCATTTCTACTATTCAAGAGCCTAGATTTATGAAAGTTTTATCCTGAAGCAGATTTACCCACAAGATTAATAATAATAGTTGTCATTTATGTATGTAAATATTTATAAAATAAAATAAATGTCATTTTGTATCTCATCTTGTTTCACAACAATACATACTGGAGGAAACTCCAAATGTCTGTTTTCAGCTTTTAGATGTCAAACCCCTACAGTGCCTGCTTTTTAAATGGGATATTTAGTATTTTAAGGTTATAAATAGCACGTCCCTGTAAAATTCGTATTTTGGAACTTAAGAATGTTAGAGCAAATGTAAGCCATGATCGCCATGATCTTTCCTGGGAAAACCACAATTCAAATCTGGCTTCCAAAGCCAGGCGCCGACTGGGCAACCTCCATCGTGCGAAGTCCTTCCTTGGCACACCTGAGCTCCTCACCACATACAAGGCTTTCATCCGCAGCACAATGGAATACTGTTCTCCCTTCTGGGCCGGTGCTCCTGCCTCTCACCTAGCTCGTCTTCACGCTGTTGAAACCAAAGCTTTCAGAATCATTGGAATCTCCCGCAAATGAAGCTAACTCCGAGGGCCTTTCACTTACTCACCGCAGGCAGGTTGGTGGTCTTTCTGTCTTCTACCGACTCCTCTCCGGCCTTGCTTCCCCAGCTCTCTCTGGGCTCTGTCCCCCAAATATTCCTACAGGTCGCACAATATCTACCAGAAACCCTGCTCAAGACTCTCTGCTCACGTTCACTCCTTCATTCCTCTTTTCTTCCGCCTCTGGAACAAATTCCCTCACTCTCTTCAATCCCACTCCTCCCTCTAGGTCTTTAAAACAGCTGTTCACCACCATCTCTTATCTTCCCCCATCCAAAACCTTGATCTTTTCTACCCCTGCTAATTTCACCCCAGATTCACTTTTTTGAAATACCAACTTCCTTCCTGGAAGACTTTGCAGTGTCCATGTGTTTTATACTTCTCCCACCCCTCCCCCCCCCCTCCTTCTCACGCCTCCTCCCCCCCCCCCCCCAATGCCCTTTCCCTCCCACAGATCTCCCGATGTCCCTGCTCTCAAATGTTGTGTTTGTGTGCTTCCCCTTCTCTCCCCATCTTGTCTACCGCTGCCATTATTATATACTTTGTGTGTCTGTTTGATTTTTTGTGTGATAAATGTTAGCTCTTTCATGAGCCTCAATCCTGTATACAAAAAAACCCAAAAAAACATGAGAAACAAAAATCAGAGGTGAAGCCAAAACAAAAGGGTTCACGAACAAGAAAGTATTGTTGTCTACGAGAGTTCATATGATGTGACAGCTTTTTTTAAACCATGAAGACTCAAGTGAGGGCTACGAAGAGGAGTTCGCAGATGATCCCTTCAAATTATCAAAGCTAGTGGCAAAAGAAACAGAAATTGGTGACTTTGTGCTTGTGAAACTGACACCTGTTACTTCAAAGAAAGGGGTCCATTATGTTGGTCAAACAACTGAGATATCAGTAGACGAGGGAGAAACTTCATACGGTGTATAATTCTACAGACAGTCGAGACAAATGACTGGACGTTTTACGAAACCAACTATTGAAGACAACCCCAAGATTTTGAGAGATGACATTGTCATGTGCCTTCTGAAAGCCCTCACTATACAGATAGTACTAAGAGGGTGGCATCCATGATGTAATTCAGTGTAGATCTTTAGGATTATAACTATCACAATAAGCATAAAATCAGTCTTGGGACTTGCATATTAAAGAAGGTTTGGACAGAGACAATTTTTGCACCTCTTGCTCGGCCAACTGGATGCACCATGACAAGGTGTGATACACCATGACAGGGGACAGTAATCAGTTTGGATAAAATAAAAAAATGTCACATTTAAACATGTTACACTGTTTAGAGTTCATTAAAAGTTTGCAATTATCTTACATTATTGTTTTATTTTTACTTCATTGATGATCCCCAAGCTATGGTTCAACCTACCCTCTTGCAAGATTCAAGGTACCCCACATACGGGGCACGATGAACCACTTCGGAACTTTTTCACATAAAAATTAGCAATGATGGAAAAATGCTGACTAATTTTGCCTCTGGCAGAATTTAGCTTAAAGTCAAAACATATTTTGGCCCACAATGAAAGTTTGACTTCTTTGGCATTTCAGGTGTAGAGCCAAATGTTGAAAAACCTATTCAAGGTGCCCTGCTCTCCCCTAAATATGTGGACAGATGGGAAAGATTAGCAAGACAAAACATATCATGGGTTCATCTGGGAGATAACATGAGATTGAAATGGGTGGACATATTGGTGTCAATAAATAAGACTTTAGAGGCAAGAAAACATGACTGGGCAACCTCAAATGTGATTCCACCCAAAAGCATACAATATGACCATTGAAGACAAGAGGAAGAAAGAATGTGGTGGGGGAAGGGGCATCAATATCCTGATAAATGGAAACTATTTTACCAATATTCCTGAGATTTTCATCATTATGATCATGGTGAAGCACTTCATTGAATGCAACACATAAGCCATATTGCTCTGCTTCCACAAGAAATTGAGCAACCGCACTTTTCCCATACGCATCATCAATCGCCATAACTCCTACATACACCCACTGGAAGTGTCTGACCAAATGTGCAATGGCAGTAGCCTGGTAGTCATCACTTGGGATTGTGCGCAGGAAAGAAGGAAACATTTTCTTATCACTCAGACATTTACATGAAGCAGCATAACTAATCTGAAACAAATCAGAATGGTTTTGCAATAAACATTGTCTTGGAAAATTTCAATAAATGTAATAAACTTCAAAAATATCACAAAACATGATCATTTGGAATGAATGTCGATTGTAAGTTGAGGGTATATACATATATGTATGTATTGTTATTTTTCTACCATAGGAATGGAGAAGCGTTCCATTAGGTGGCTCAGTGGAACAGCAATCGAAGAAGTTGATGGTGCAATAACAACGTGAGGTGCACAAGTTGCTTTGGTCATTTTCTTTGAAGCAAAACCCTCACTCAAAATATTTAGAGAACCTCTCAGGGCTTTGGCGATATATTTGCAGGAATCAAATATCACATATCCAAGAGTTGTATTTGGGAGAAGATTAGGGTTTTTGTTAACCTCTTTGATTGCAAACAAACTCATCATAAACCAACGCAATCCTCTTTGGTTAGTCCTACCGATAAAAGCACCATCTCAAAGGATTTTAAAAAGCAAAAATATCTCATTTACACACACACACACACACACAAACACACGCCGAGTGGAAGTGGGCCTGGGATTTGGTGGACCTGAGTGGACAGGGGGCAGTAGAAGGAAAATGTTGTTCCTGGACCACCCCTATTTCTCCATGCACTTACATGTAAAATTTTCCCTTACCCTCATATTCCTTCGTTTTTTCTTATCACCTTTATTCCTGCCCTTTTGGTCTTTAATGACCTTTTAACCTTTTGGTGAAAAGACTTGGATTCCTTCCCAGAATTTTTTTTGTTTGTTTCCTGTTTTTCACACACACACGCCCTGAGTTTCCCTGAAACACTGACAGGCAGTTTCACTTCCCTAAATACATTTGACATTATAAAAGCCGTGTTCAGTTCAATTTTAAACATTGCGAATCGACGAAGATGAGTGCCAACTTGTCTTATTCCAGTCTTTCCTCTGATGAAGAATATATCGACTCACCAGGATATTGGTAAGTTTCATTTGGTATGAAACTGTTAATGAGAGCTTTGTATGTGATTAATTATATAACTAATTATTTATTTTTCTCTTTATTACAGCAATGCAAATGACCTTCATGAGGTCCTGGCAGAGTTTCACGAACTGAATACCGGTTTGAACAACCTACCTCCGAGATGGAGGTCTCTGAATGAATTCAATGTTTCACCGTTCTTAGAATAAAATATGTTGATGTTAAATGAGGCTGCCTTAGAATGTGTGTGTGTGTGATGTTTTGTCTGACTTCCTTCAGCGCAGTAATTTCTCTTTATTTTTGTCTGCAGTATTAACCTCGAACAAGACACAGACGAGATGTTGCCTCTTGTTCGAAACCACCATCATAGTCTACCCCTGGTAATTCATTATTCATCTCTCAGACTGGCACCAATAAATGGGAGCTGAATTTATTTATTTATTGACAATACGATGTATCTTTTAATCATTCCTCCTAATGTTTTTCTTTCTTTGTTTTTTAGACAGAATATAACACCTCAAACAAACCCTTCATTAACAGAGATCAGAGTTGAGATCGATGACCACAACCACGGCCTCAACCACGATCATAACTTTGATTGGGACTATTATGAGATCCTAAAGAGTGGTTATTTACTTCCAACCTGTGATACCCTAAATTTTCAACTCGACGACCTTAACACAAAGCTCGATATTTTGGAGGTATGGATTATTTTTATATATTTTTCTCTTCCACTTTACCTTCTCCTTGCTCAACCCTATATGAATATTTTCTCTCTCCCTTGTCTAAAACAGAAAGAGATTCAGAACCTAAATACATCTGGTGGAGCTGCCTTTGGCTGGGAAGAAACTGAATGGCTTTGGCTGTGCTGGGAAGAAACTGAATATATACCTCAAGAAAAATGTTTTAATAATATAAAGATTTTTATGTTTTCAATATTATATGATTATATTTGCTTTGCCTACAATTATTTAATTCTTAATTAGAAAAAGAGAATAAAGGAAAAAAGAAGGTGGAAGTGCACCCCTGCCAATGACCCTCCACCCCCCTCATTCCACCCCTCCCCTCCCCTTGTGTGTGTGGGGAAGGTGGGGGTGGGATGAGGGGGGTGGAGGGTCAAGGGTTGGGGTGCACAGAGGGGTGGGGGATGATGGGTGTGGTCTGTGTGGGTGTGGTCTGTGTGGGTGTGGTCTGCGTGGGCGTGGTCAGTGTGGGTGTGGTCTGTGTGGGTGTGGTCTGTGAGGGCGTGGTCTGTGTGGGTGTGGTCTGTGTGGGCGTGGTCTGTGTGGGCATGGCTTATGAATTTTTTATTTTTATTTTTTTATTACCACTAATTAAATTAACTAATCTGGGTGGGGTGGATGAAAGTATGCGTGGTTGTTGTTTAATGCCTTATCAGCTTTGTTTTTTGTAATTCCTGTGAATAAAATGATCCTAATATTTCTTCTACATTTAAATCATATAATTTGTAGGTCCAAGGGACTGTATCCATTACATCAACGATTTAAAATAATTCATTAGTCCATTTTTTTGTATAACCTTTCTCAAAATGGATTTTTCCATCTGTATATTCTTACAATATCACCAACTTTTAACTTGGGTTTTCTCAAATTAATCTCCTTTTCATATTCTAATTTTGTAAATGATTCTGACGGTTTTGATTTTGTTGATGAATGAACTGTATTATTGTAAGTATCTACAATATTCTGAATGAAAGATATCCACTGTTGAGAACCGAGTTGTGTGAATTTTTATATAATCTCTCTTTCAAAGTGCGATTAAAACGCTCAATAACAACTGCCTTTCCTTCATTAAAGGTGCTGTATAATTTAATACCCTCCCCCTTAAGAAATTTCATAAATATTTTGTTATAGAACTCTGTTCCCTCGTCAGTCCATAACTTCTTTGGTTTTCTTTTACTTTTACTAAATATTCCACTGAAAGCGAACATAAGAGCATTACCCCCTTTTGTTTTTCAAAGGAACAATCCAAGCATATCTACTCCTCAAATCAATAACGGTTAAAGCATACCTGTATCCGCTATCATTATTCAATTCAATTAAATCAGGGGACCAGATGTGGTCGGTGTCTTTTGAATAAACTTTCCTTCTTTTAAACTTTGTGATTATAGGTTTATGCAATTCATCAGCCAAAAGCTCCTCAGTCTTGTTGACATCATTAGAGCCTAATAGTTTTTTGAGGGTGAATAACCAAGACCAAGTTTCAATTTAGCACTTATCATTTTTTTCACAATAAACCTATCAACTTTCTCTCTCGACGTAGGATTTCGTATCAAAGACAAATTATACAACATTTCTCTGTCTGCTTCATGTTTTTCATCCAATGTAGTGGTATTCCCATAAGCAATATCATGCTTCATACACACTTCATCAACCCTATTTATAGGTTTAGACCAAGGTTTAGGATTGTCAGCCTCATCTAATCTTTTATCCAAGTTTGTTCCTGGACCACAGAGAGAATACACTGGAAGGTGTAATTCCCCTGGAATTCCAGTTGTTGTAAATTTGCTCCATGACAAAAACTTTTGTATATCTCCCCCACTTTTATGCTTCGAAATGAATTGACACTTTTTAGAGCCACACACTAAACATATCCCCTTTTCATAAACTCTATTATTTTTACCTTTAACATACGATATATTTTTCGTATTAGTTTTCTTTTTACATTTAACACAATAACTCATTTATTTATGAGAAAAATTCCTACAGAGTACGAAAACCTTTTTGGTTTTCAACATATACATTTCTATCTTGATTTTTAAAACATAAAGAATCCTTAGGAATGCCTTCACTCTCTCCTCCATTTATTTACAAATAAAACGAACTAAAGTCAATAACACCAACATCATCAACCACATAATCTTTTTCTTCTTCTTCTTTATCCCCACTTTCTCGTTTAAATCTTATCCCTGAAAGTGATGGAAAAATTATTCTTGAAACAAATATTTCCATAAGAATTTTTCATTTCTTTATTTTCCTCCTCAGTGCATTAAGTTTGATTTATTTGCTGTAATACCTTCAATCTTTTATTAATCTCACTGATTTCCATCTTTTTATATTTTTCCTCCCTCTCTCTTTCCTCCCTCTCATACTTCTCCTTTTTCTCTCTTTCTTCCCTCTCCTTTTTCTCTCTTTCTTCCCTCTCCTCCTTCCCCTTTTTCTCCTTTTCCTCCTTCTCCCTTTTCTCCCTTTTTCTCCTCCTTTTTCTCCCTTTCCTCCTTCTCCTTTTCTCCCTTTCCTCATTCTCCTCCCTCACTCTTTCCTCCCTCTCTTCTTCAACTCCTTCCTCATCCCTTACTACCCTTGAGTTTGAGCCCCAAAGAATATTATACATATATTCATCTGGATTTTGAGATATCCTTGCATCTGTAATTATTTTTCTCATAATAGGATACCAATACGATTTGTTGATTTCTAAAAGAGTTTTATATTTCATAACTTTGAGAAGTTCATTTTTATTTAATATTTTAATCAAGTCTCTATTTGTGGGTTTAGCAATATCAGTATAAGGCCAGTTTTTAATTACAAAATTCCCATGTATATGTTCCAATTCATAAGGTGTGTAAAACCGAGCACCCTTTTCTTGTAGATATCCCTGAATACAAAAATTATAATTCTATTGCAGTCTTCCTCCTGCCATTTATGTATCAGAAATAATTTTTGAGATTAATATTATGACAGGTAATACCACCCCATCTTCCCACTACCAAATCGGTTTGTATTCCTCGGCTTTCTATCTTTATCTCATTACCTTCCTTCTTTGTCATGCAAAAAATCGCTATGCTATCATTTTTTTTTTTTTTCCTAACACATGTATTTGTTGTTTGATAATTGTACTTCCACATAACTCCTTATCCTCACCAAGCGGATAATATTCTACTTTACGAGACTGATTAAAATTATGTAGGTCTTCTAAGTTTATTGAAAAAAACCAATTATACCCTAAATCAAGCATATCATACCCCCACTTATCCATTCGCATATTAACTATATGTCCTTCTTTATAAAATTCAATTGTAAGCAGATAGTTAAATTTAATGAGGAAAGGTGTATGGTCTGTACAACCAGGTGTTGTGGTTGTAAATTTTACTTGTTTAACAAAACATGCTTTTTTCTCTTGGAATATATATTGTGATAAATCACTTAATCTCACCAAGTCATTCACGTCAGTAGGACCCGGATAATTGATTAATTTATAAGTATTCTTCATATTAATTTTTTTTGTTATATTATATTTTTGTCGTTCAGCCTGTGCCTTTGTATAATAATTTGATAAATCAATATCCTGAGGGGATTCTCCAAAGATAGAACCATCTTTTCCAACATAAGTCATTTATAGATTAAAAATGACATCATAAAAATTTTCATTATTGTTGAGTTGAAATAATACATATGAACATAATTGACCACAACATTTAGAATTAATTTCTTGAACTTGAAATGTTTGATAAACACCATTCTGTAAGAATTGTATTACTTCAACAGGTGGTGGCATACCATAACTACCAAAATAATATTTATCCTGACTATTATGAATACAAACCCAATGAGAACCATTCTGTGTGTCTAAATTCATAATAATATTCTTTGTATTCTCAGACAACTTTGTTAATTCATCTCTCATACAGATTACCACATCATCAATTTTTAGTTTTTTACAATACTAAGCTAGTTCTATATTTGATGTTGTATTCTTTCAAATTTTTTTAAACCACTGTTCCATTTATTTATGAGAAAGATATAATCCATTACCCCTTTTAGTTAGTTTAACACCTGCCTGTGCAATAGAAGAAAGCATATCTCCAAATAACAATCTCGCTTTATCAGGTAGGCTTTCAAGCTTTTCAGCAAAATCTACAATTACACCACTTCCACTAATTTGTTTCTCCAACTCCTTGTTATGTCTTTCCAATTCTTTTTGAGCTTTTAGTTGTGCCTTCCTTTCATTAGCAGTTTTTACCGCTGCTGAAATACCACCCATCAATGCTCCCGCCGCACTTAAACCAGCAAATAAAGGAATTAGAAATGAGAGAAATCCTCCCTCTTGTAATGAATATTTCTTCAACATAGGTTTTGTCATTTTAATTTTAAGTGATCCAGCATCATTTAGTGTTTTCACCCGCTCTCTTGTGAGCAAAACATCAATTCTTACTGCTCCTTTTCTTTGAATCGTATTAACATTAATAATACAAGGCTTTTGATTTTGAATACAAGATGTTAATTTATTAAGATTGATTTGATTAACAAATACCCCAGTTGATTCTTTAACACTCATTTATTTATTTTTAAAAAATCGATGTGATATTAATCATAACACCATTATCTGTATTAATCTGCAATTCTGTTTCTTCCAAAAGCAAACAATATGTATCAACTTCTTCACTCTCCACCCTTTCAATGTATAGAGAAGTATCCACTCTATTGGACCTTATAGTTCCTTTTGAGAACTTAGGTCAATTGCGTAGATTGTATAAAGTTTTTGAAACGCAACCATATCCAAAATAGGATCATTATTACCGTTGCTTTCACACACCTTTTGGTAAGACTTGTAGGCTTCCGCATAATCATTTTTTTCCCAATCAATTTCCAATCTATCTCGCGGGTAAAATGTACCATCAAGAGAAACCCGAAGTTGTTTCACCTTAGCATTATCACTCAACGCATTATTCTTATCAGTACCTTCATCTCCATCTGGTTTCTTTAAAATGAGCCAAAGGTATCGTGGCTTTCCTTGAAGAACACCTAAATTCCAAGTGTAGGTAGTGTGTTCCAGTTTAACGTGTTGACATCTTCTTTTAAGGTATGATACATTTAGCGGTTTCTTTGAGTTAAGTCTTCTATTCAACATCTCTTCCGTTTTAAGATTAGGAGTATATTCACTAATATACCAACACAAATCATTAATAACAAATTTATTATTGTCGCCAAAAGCATTTTCAGCCCGAAAAAGCAATCTATTTACATTATCATTCCTTTGTAGTTGAAATCTAATTTTAAGACCATACAAAACTTTGTCATAATCACAAAATCCAAATATACCTTTCAGAGGTACTGCTATGGTAAAACTATTCTCTGCTTTTGTTTCATCATTATACATTGCCTTCCTTTGACTATAACCAGGGTCTGCGTTTGTACCCGTTGACATATCAGGAATAAAACCTTCAACAGCTCCCTTGCCCATTCTATCACTAAACGAATATAGTGTAAATTTCATCATTTCAGATGTAACAGAGACATTAATCAACCGCTTCAACCTCTGGTGTTCCAATATACAGGCAGACACTATCAAACATTTTCCAGAAGAAATCATTTACGAGTGTGGCATTAGTATTATTCGCAGCCTTAGTGAATTTAAATTTACACAACAAGAAACTATCAGCTATATTCAAGTAAGTTTGTTGATTATTTATTTCAAAACTTTATGTTCGGTTTGAATTCCAGTCTGTTCCTGTTATAGCATTTACCTCAAAATAGTCTTCCTTTTTCGTGGAGTTTGAAATGATAATCGTATCATACAAATCATAGATTCTATCAATCTCTTCCATACTTGTATTTATAAAGCAATAAAATCGCTGAAACCCTGACCCAAGTATTTTAATGATTTTTTGTCGTTCTTGTGAAGAGAGTTGAGTTTTGCCTTTTTTAATTTCTTTGATTGCTTGTAATTTATGAGACTCCTTTTGAGCATCTTTTATACTCTTTCTTTATAGCACCCGCTACATTTTCCACGGCAGAAGCAGTTTTTTTTTGTATACTGAATCGAGGCTTGTGAAAGAGCTAACACTTATTTCACAAACAAATCAACCAGGCAAACAAGATATATAAAACGAGGGAGCGGAAGACAAGATGGGGAGAGAAGGGGAAGCACACAAACATAACATTTGAGAGCAGGGAGATGTGTGGGAGGGAGAGGGCTTGGGGGGAGGAGGCGTGGGAAGGGGGGGGGGGTGGGAGAAGTATAAAACACAAGGACACCAAGGACTTCCAGGACAGAAGTTGGTATTTCAAAAAAGTGGATTTAGGGTGAAATTAGCGGGGGTAGAAAAGATCAAGGTTTTGGATGGGGGAAGATAAGAGATGGTGGTGAACAGTTGTTTTAAAGACCTGGAGAGTGGAGTGGGATTGAAGAGAGTGAGGGAGTTTGTTCCAGAGGTGGGAGAAAAGAGGAATGAAGGAGTGAAGGTGAGCAGAGAGTCTTGATTTTGGCAGTTTAACCATAAGAGGGTTGCAGGCAGATCTTGTGCGATCTGTAGGGATATTTGGGGGACAGAGCCCAGAGAGAGCTGGGGGGGCAAGGCCAAAGAGGAGTCGGTAGAACATGGAAAGACCACCAACCTGCCTGTGGTGAGTGAGTGAAAGGCCCTTGGAGTTAGCTTCATCGCGGGAGATTCCAATGATTCTGAACGCTTTGGTTTCAACAGCGTGAAGACGAGCTAGGTGTGAGGCAGGAGCACCAGCCCAGAGGGGAGAGCAGTATTCCATTGAGCTGCGGATGAAAGCCTTGTATCTGATGAGGAGCTCAGGTGTGCCAAGGAAAGACTTTGCATGACGGAGGAAGCCCAGTCGGCGCCTGGCTTTGGAGGCCAGATTTGAAATGTGGTTTTCACAGGAAAGATCATGGCAGATAGTGAGACCCAAAAGCTTGAGTGACAGAACTTCTTGGAGAGGATTATTCAGAAAGTGGATGGGAGGGTTGTCCAGTCGGTCTTTTCGGAGAGACATCGTAAGAGTGTGAGATTTGTCAGGATTGAAGGACATGTTCCACTTGTTTGCCCAGTCTGTGATTTTGTCCAGGTCTGCAGAGAGTGAGGAGGCTGCAGACTGCCGATTTGAGGGATGAGGAATGGAGCGACAGAGACTAGAGTCATCAGCAAAGAGATAGAGAGGATTTTCAAGAGAGTCAGAGAGATCATTGATGAAGACCAGAAAAAGCACAGGGCCCAGAACACTGCCTTGGGGAACTCCAGCCTGAACAGGAAGAGGAGATGAGAGAAACCCATTCAGGGCCACACATTGACTACGACTAGAGAGGACGTCAGCCAGCCATGTGTGGAGATTTCCATGGATACCAAAGGAGGAGAGTTTGGTGAGCAGAGTGCGGTGCCAGAACCATATCGAAGGCACGTGATATGTCAAGTGAGATAGCTCTAATTTTCCGTTTAGCATTGAGGACCTCCATCCATTGTTGAGAAAGCAGAAGCAGCATGTCCAGAGTAGAGTGACAAGGTCTGAAACCAAATTGATGATCAGAGATCAAGCCATTGGAGAAGAGGAAAGATTTCATATCTGAAGCAATGATGGACTCCATGACTTGAAGGCTGAATGGTCTGTAGTTGATAGGATCTGTTTTTGCACCTTTTTTGTGCAAAGCGGTGATGTTGGCTGATTTCCAAGCAGATGGAAGATGACCTTGAGCAAAAGAGAGGGTGAAGAGAACAGAGAGAGGGAGTGAAAGAGCAGAAGAACAGGATTTTAGGACCCGTGGGCTGAGGCCGTCAGGTCCAGTTGCAGAATCAGAGTCGAGGTTTCACAGAAACTTTTCCACCTCGTCAGGAGGAAAGGACACAGAGTCCAGGAGCAACTGGGTACGACTGGGTACGGTGGGTACAGAGAGGGGTGGGTTTCAGACACAAGATTTAGAGGCAAACACAGAGTTGAGGCATTCAGCTTTTTCACGTGCGGAGTCAGCCGTGTAGCCGTTTGAGGTGAGGGAGGGGATGGATGGGGAGCAAACACCAGAAACAGATTTGACCAGACACCACCAGGATTTGGAAGAGGGAGACAGATAAGAGAGTTCAGCCTTGAGAATGGAGAGATATTGTTTCCTGGCTCTCCTGAGGGTGGACACACACTTGTTTCGGGCTTTGTGAAAGGAAATGAGATTTTCCTTCCGTTGGATTTGCTTTCCAGGAGACGAAAGCAAGTTGTTTCTGGGCAACAGCCTCACCACAAGATTCCGTGTACCATGGACGGGAGGAAGGGTATGACAACTGAAGATGAGATGGGATAAATCTATGCATGAGCGAGAGCAATTTACTTTGGAAGAATTCCCAGGATGAGTTGATGTCAGAGGCGGTAGAGATGGGAGACCAGTCCAGATGATTGATGGCTGCTTGAAGACCATGCCAGTTGGCCTGAGTGAAATGCCAGACTCGTCGACGCTGAGGAGGCTCTCTGAGAATGGTCAGAGAGATGTCCACTTTAACAAGCACATGATCAGATGAGCCGATTGAGGCAGAAGAAGAGCAGCAGACATTTTCGGGGAAGTTAGTCATAACCAAGTCCAGAAGAGAAGATGCTCCATTCACTGAGATCCGGGTTGGGAAATTGACAGATTGTGTCAGTCCCAGTGAGTCGCAGAAGTCCTTTGCTGAAGAGCCCTGGCTGGTGAGAGAGGTACCCACACCCAGCCAACTGGCATGGTGACAATTGAAATCACCACATATGAGGAAGAGAGAGTTGGGATGGGTAGATACAAGTTGGCCCATATTATCAGACAGCGAGATGTAGATGGACTCATCACTGTTTGGTGGACAGTACAACACACATATGAACAAAAGGTGTGAGCGAAGGGGAAGCCGCAGCCAAAGGTATTCCTGGGGGTGAGGTGGAGAGAGGGCAGTGCAGGGCGAGTGAGGAAGAGAGTTTTTTTATAAAGATAGCAACCCCACCTCCAGGAGGAGGCTCGGTTCTATCCTACCGGAGGTGGGAGTAACCTGGGAGAGATAGCAAGGAATCAGAGACATCATGAAGGAGGAAAGTTTCTGTTAAGCAGATCACGTCTGGTTTGTCAGAAGCAACCTGTATGGAGAGATCAGTCAAGTTTGAGCGAAGGCCCCGGATGTTTGAGGTCCATACCGTTAATGAAGAGGAAGGGGGAGCATCGGATACAGAACAGGGGGGGAGGGGTAGGGTAAGATGTGGAAGAGGAGGAAGAGGTAGGGAGAGCTGTTGAAGGTGTGTCAGAGATTTCAGAATAGCTTGGAGAAAGGGAAGAATGGGGCGGACAAAAGGTTTGATGGTGATTGGGTGAGGCACAGTGAGGTGTTATTTGAGGAGGGGGAAGAGCGAGGCAGAAGGTTGGGGGAGATGAAGGTGAAAGTTGGAAGGGGGAAGATGTGGGGAGGATGCTTTGAGGAGGAGGGGTGAGAGGGGAGTCTAGGAGGGGAGGAACGAGGGAGAGTCTCAGAGGGGAGGGGTGTGGGGTGAGTTTAGGTGGGAAGGGGAAAGGGGGGAGATTTGAAAGGGATGGGTGATGGGGAAGATTTGGAGGGGAGGGGCAAGGGGGAAGATTTGAAAGAGATGGGTGATGGGGAAGATTTGGAGGGGAGGGGCAAGGGGGTAGATTTGGAGGGGAGGGGTGATGGGGAAGTTTTGGAGGGGAGGGGTGATGGGGAAGTTTTGGAGGGAAGGGGGGATGGGGAAGATTTGGAGGGGAGGGGCAAGGGGGAAGATTTGAAAGGGATGGGTGATGGGGAAGATTTGGAGGGGAGGGGCAAGGTGGAAGATTTGAAAGAGATGGGTTATGGGGAAGATTTGGAGGGGAGGGGCAAGGGGGTAGATTTGGAGAGGAGGGGTGATGGGGAAGTTTTGGGGGGGAGGGGTGATGGGGAAGTTTTGGAGGGAAGGGGTGATGGGGAAGATTTGGAGAGGAGGGGCAAGGGGGAAGATTTGAAAGGGATGGGTGATGGGGAAGATTTGGATGGGAGGGGCAAGGGGGAATATTTGAAAGAGATGGGTGATGGGGAAGATTTGGAGGGGAGGGGCAAGGGGGTAGATTTGGATTGGAGGGGTGATGGGGAAGTTTTGGAGGGGAGGGGTGATGGGGAAGTTTTGGAGGGAAGGGGTGATGGGGAAGATTTGGAGGGGAGGGGTGACATTGGATTTTGAAAAGTGTACGATTAATGGGAAACGAACATTTATTGCAAAAAGAATTTCTTGAGACCTTCGAGTCAAAAATACGTTTGAGGACGCTGAAGGAGGGGTGGAGTGCTGGAGAGTTTAGGGAATGTATGAAAGAGGCACTGTAAGAGATGGAATTTTTTTTTGGAATGAATAGATTTGGTGAGTAAGTCGAAAGCATCCTTTTATAGAGGAAGAAGAAAAAGGTGTTATAATATACGACAGAATACAGTTCTTCAGGGGAAAGTTTAAACATTTTAAACAACGTGATCACGTGATCACGAACAACGTGGTCGAAGAACGAACAAACAAATAAGAACAACGAATAAACGAATTAGAGCAGAGAAGGAAATTTTTTTTTTTGGTTTTTTTTTTTCTTAGTTGAGATTTTAAACAAGGAAGTATGGGGTGAAAGACTGGGACAAAAAACAGGGAAAGAAAGTAATTGCAGCACAATGGATGAACCGCTGAGAGAAAAACAAGGCCCCAAGGTTGGACACGGAAACCTACGAGGCCTCAGAATACGCGACACGAATTAACCGACGGTTTTGTATGCAGGTACGAAAAATCAACACCGAGAATCTTACCAAAGACACACCACAAGTACACACACCGAAAGACAGATACAGCCATGACAAAAACACAACTGTGAAAAAAATACTTAACTTCGAAAGCGTGAGCACATGGACAGAAACGTTAATTAGGTCTTTATGTTAAACCAATTACTGGTTGAACCAGTTGAACCAATTAGGTCTTTATGTTTAAGAATGGTTGAACCAATACCCATTAGAGTATCAATTATCCCATCTCCTTTATTTCTAAATTGATGTCCTACACCCCGTTGTCACTTAGGTTTATAGTATCCTCGACCAAGAAACATACCTTCACCTTTATAGTATGGTGAAAGGAACATCCCATCCCCTGTAATTATTTTATATTTTCCCAACTCGTGTTTTCTCACAATAACCATTATTTATTTATTTAAAAAACTTCACGTAGGTGAATTCTGATGGATATAATTTCATCATTGAAAGAAATCATCCGATTATCTTGATCGGTTATCCTAAAATTTACTCTATATATGGTTTTTCCTGACACAGGTAAATAGACAAGATTTTTTGGTTCCATATTAAATTTATAACCAATCGGGGTGGAGTATGCGCTGAATGAAAATATTGTATTTGTTCTTATTCCATCGTTATAAGCACCATCAATCAAATCACAATGAATTAATACCGAATTTATACCGGAGAATATTTGAATAACATTATCACTGTAAAACATCCCGTTAGTTTCAATCTTTTTTGAAGAGAAACCCAATAGCTCTCTGAACGAATTTTCAATCGTGAAATCAACTTTATAATTATTTTTAAGTTTAATAGATGATTTTGAAGTGTGTTTTTGAATATCTATTCCAATATTTTTTGGTTCATCACCTTGTTCTTTCATAAGGCGAGAGACTTCAGAAGATATTTGAGCAATCTCATAAGCCCCAGGTGGAACTGTAATGGTTTTGTATCCACTCCCTGGATTATAGCTAAACTTGTTGTTTTTATCGGTAATATTAAAAAGGGTATTGTAAGTTTCCATAGACAATAGCGATGCCTCATATTCTTTTGAAGGGCCAAGTTGTAGAGGGATGAATGAAGCCGTGTGGTCGCTCGTTGTGAAATTAATGCTCAGGATTGTGCTTCTAATTCTTATTTAATATGTAATAAAATATTGTTGCGGATCTCCAACGTCGGCCTTTCCCCTTACCAAGGGGGGATTAATCCCCTTGTCTTTTACTAGCCGGCGGGATCCAGAGCTATGTCATTCCTTCCGGACGACGTTAGGTAGGGTCGTAAGCCGAATTCTTATTACCTAATTACTAACGTCGGCCGTGAAGCAAAGAAATAACTCCCGCCCGAACCATGGTTTTAGATGTGAATGCGGAGCGGTAGCGAGCCGCGATTCGGGCCGTTAACAGGAACTAACCCGATTGGAGCGGTTCCGAATCGTGCCACGTTTACCCAATGGAGAAATCACTAAGACGGTCGAATTAAGAGGAAACAGGAAGAACAAGCAATTTATTTACACTTTGTACAATGAAGAAGAAGACGCAATGTGCAGTGAAGAAGAAGAAGCAGATACACAGGGCAGCCTTAATAACAGTCTTAACTTATCCCTGGACACGGGCCCATTCGCACTCAGACTCAGACTCACACGGGGGTTGTAGATGGTCGGGTCGAGGTTCCAACTATGGCGTCCACAGCTCGCTCCAGTCCCCAACTCGTACCACGGTGAAGATGGTAGACGGCAGGCAAGCTCTCCGCGTGTCGTTGGCATGGATCGGACAATTATCGGGGGGGAGGGGGATCGGTAAGCTGGGCGATCACACTGGCGTGGCCGTGTATATAATAGATATACCGGCGCTTTATACGCGTTACCAGTATAGTTCAATACAATGCGCCGCTTTCACAAGTCCTTTACAATGCGCCGCTCCAGCAATGCTTTCACAACGACAAGTCCTTTAACACAGGGCGCTCTCTCAACGAGTCCTCGCAGTTCTCTCAATGCTCATCAGTCTCCTGGTACCAGACCTTTGATGCAGTCCAACAAGAGTCCTTCTGCAATTCGCAACGCCAACCAGTCCTTCCAACAAAGCACCTCTCACAATAGTCCTGATAAACCGCATAAGTCCTGATGAAGGGCTTTGCGCGCGTATGCGATTATATAGTGCCACCCAGCGAACCCTCTTGAATCTCTAGCCATACCCTGTCAGGCGATGTCGCCTCAGCCCTGATTGGCTGGTGGCCCTTACCGTCCCCCTGATGCCGATCCAGATCTCAGCCTCGCTGCCGCTCCACCCCTTTTTGGGGCCTACCTCGTGTCACTGGGCTAGTTCCAGCAAACCAGCAAACCAAGAGCAGCAAACGCTGCTGGTATCCAAAGCATAACAAACTGCGAGCATCCCAAGCGTAACAAACTGCAAGTTGTCAAATGGGGCGCAGGATGGATCCTGCCCAACGAGGTGGAATTTGGAGGGTGGAGGCACAATGGAAGGAGCCTATTCTTATTTGTTTTACACAACGCAGATGTCACTATAGGAAATGGCCTTATCTCACATATACTAATAAATAACTAATGTTCTAAGGTGACCTACGTGTTGCATGTGGACTAACTATGGGGGCAAAACCTTTAACCTTTATTAATCAATTACGTACATTCTCAGAAACGCAACAATATCTTTGTATTGGCATTTATTAATTATTTTCATATTCATCAACTGATCTAAAATGGTGGATGCTTCATTAAAACAATTGTTGTTTCCAGCCTTCTTACTACCTAACAACAATAATAGCCTATTAACTAATTGTGATGGGTCATTTGGAAGAAAGCTAACACCCGAACCATGCTTACTTAAAGCATCAATAATATGTTTCTCCTTCTCATTCTTCTTACTTTTACCAGCAACAGAAACTCCATAATCAAGTGAGTTTAGTATATCAATATATACCCTATCTTCCGCATTTTCCATATGAAGCGGTTCCTCAAAATATTTTGAATTAGTATATCCATCTTTTGTGAGAAGAAACATTAATCTTGGAGTTAATTCAACATTTTGTTGAGTTAAACTCAAAAACATTAATTGATCATTATGTATCAATACCTTTTCTCCAACAAGAATGAATACTGCTTGTTCTTCTGTTGGAATGAGACCTGCTATGGTTTTTGAATTCGTTAAATATTCATTATTTTGAAGAGCCTTCACAACATAATTAGGGAGTTGATTTACCTCCTCAAGTTGCCGAAATAATCCTTCATCATATTCTAATTCTCCAAGTTCTTGCTCTGTCATTTGACTAAAATCTTTGAGCATTTGAAGTTTTTTCGGAGTAAATTCTATCATGGGAACTGCAGGTGAAATCGTTTGTTGAGTTTTTAAAAGTGGTTTAAAAAATTTCTCTTGTTTTCTTTCAAACGCTTCTTCACCCGTCAGTTTCTGTCTCCTTTTCTTCTTTATGTCTTCCTGTTGCTTTACAACTTTTGAAACCAACTATTGATGTTCCCTAAACCGTCTTGCAGGTTCTTTCGGGTCCATTTATTTATTGGAAAATATCATTTAATGAATTGTAAAGGTCAATGAGAAAATTTTCCTTTTCTTCGTCGTTGTAGCAAATGTGTTGAAATAAATCCTTTTCTTTAACTATTTCATCAAATTCTTTATTAGCATTAATACGAGTTGTTATTTCTTCTTCACTAATACTTGTATCTCTGCTTTTCATACATTTGCGTTGAGTCTCCTCATCGATATCAAAACCAAATGATAAAATCTTATCTCCATCACCACGCAAATGTTTAATAATTTGTCTCATTCCTTCAGGATTAGTTTCTAAAATCCCAAGACCATTCGATTTTAGTTTATTTAACTCACTCTTACAATGTGAATATTTTGTAGAACCAAGAGAGACCTCCTCAAATATTTGACCTTCGTTCCTCAATTGCATATGTTCCTCCATTGAAATGTAGTAATAATCTTCACCTTCTACTTCTCCTGGTTGCATTGCTCTGGTTGTAGTACCTACAATACGAATCATAGGGTGTTTTAAAAAAAAAACTTACAATCTTTTGATTTTTACTATTCAAGAGTTTAGATTTATGAAAGTTCTTTCCTGAAGCAGATTTACCCACAAGATTAATAATAATAGTCATTTATGTGTGTAAAATATCAGTTAGTATCTCATCTTGTTTCACAACAATATATTTATATTTTCCAATTGTTTGTTTCATGTGTGTCTCAAATTCTTTTTTACTACATAACATAGAGCAATTATCTCTCCAAAAATTATTTACATCTATTGAATTTAACTTGAATAAAATAAAAGTATTGGCATTGTTTCTTATTGAGCGACGAGGGAGTTGGAAGTATGATTGACTGAGATAAATACAATTACAAGAAGAATGTCTCCCTCTTGTGTAGTAGTTATCCATTACTGTTTGGTTTCTCTCATTAACACAATCATCGAAGATAACAAGATTCTTTTTTGATTTATCTAAATCTTGGGGTGAAGATATATCATCCGTATTATCACTGAGAATACAAGTTATGGGTTTTGGTTTCAGTTTTGATTTCTGTCTATCACAAAATAGGTGTATTACATCTTCAATGTTGAACTCATTTAGTTCGTGTTGAAATTTAAATAACCCGATTATATCTTTTTTTGAAGACCCGCATTAAAACCCTGTGAGAGTAGTTGATACTCTGGTTGAAAACTTGACTTTGTGAAAATTATTAAATTATCATTATCTAAAAAGTTGGGGGTAAGGAGCATCTTTAAAAGCAAACAGGTTTTTCCACATCCGCTTGAACCAACTATTAGACATCTTAATGAATTTGGAGGATTTTTATGGTTGTTAAATTTTATCTTGTTTTCCCAAACTGGTAAAAAAATCATTCATTTATATATTTGAAAAACAAGTCATCTGACTTTTTTTGAGCCTTTTTATAAACTATATTTTATCCTGAGTTCAGGTTTAATTACAAAATAATCCATTATTTTATTTATATAGTATCTTGTATTAACATTTCCATTAAAATTATTTTGGATAATAAATATCATTAAACCTTATACATTTCCTCAATACAAATAGTCTCTTCCCTTGTAAGAAATGGTGTATTATCATCATAATGCTTAACATTCATCTCTCTTATTAATCTTGTTAAGTAATTCATTTTTGGTTCTAATTTAAAAGTTAAATATATTTTTATATTTTTTATTATCATTAATTAGAAAATAATCACAGAATAAACATTGTTTATGCACTTTTGACTCTATTTAATCCCACTCCATCACAAGCCAGACAATTCTCTAATTTATCATATGGAGAGTCTGGAAATTCTAAATATCCTTCAGAACTTATCATATTTATATAGTAAAACTTTAGTTAAACTAAACGCAAGTTTATTAGCTAATAAATAGAAATGTTTCAAAACACAAAAGCAAAATTTCAATCAATCTCCTCATCAAAATAGAAAAATGAAGAATATTGCACTAGTGTAAAATTGAACAAAGATAAATATAAGAATTTATGGATTAAACCTATTATGAAAGATAATATGAGTTCACTTATCTCATTCGAAGGTAGAGCATTTTCTCCCATTGAAAAACAATCAGTTTGTGTTATTATTACAAAAGTTTCGCCGATGTTTATGGAGATCTATAGTAAACTTGAAGAAGTAATGAAAGATGAAAAAATCTTTGATACTCTTACCGAAAAAGAGGATAAAACTATTAGTCTTAAACAAGGTGAAATCTCTATATTCTTTAATGACATAAAAAATATTGATCTCATTAAAATGAGAAATGCAAATGTTATAGGTGAATTCTCATTTAGATCTATCGTAGTTAATAAAAATTTAAAAAGTACTTTTAAGTTAGAAAGTATTACAGTAGTATCTACAAGTGAAAAAAGGTATATAGATATACAGTCATGTGAAAAAGTAAATACACCCCATGTAAAGTTTTGACTTTTTCAACATATTTCAACATACAGCGATTTGATCTTCATTTCAACAATATTCAAAGATAAAGGTGATATAATATAACAAATATCATGAAACATTTACATTTTGTAGTCCATTGTATAATTTAAATAAACATAAATGCAAATTTCGCATGTGGAAAAAGTAAGTACACCCTTCGCACTAATAGGTGGTATTGCCCCCTTTGGCAGAAACAACCTCAAGTAGGCGTTTCTTATAACTGTCTACCAGTCTCTGACATTGACTGGGAGAAATTTTTGCCCACTCCTCCATGCAGAATTCTTTCAGCTGTGCGAGGTTTGAGGGGTTTCTTGCATGCACAGCTCGTTTCAAATCCCCCCACAACATCTCGATGCGATTTAGATCCGGGCTTTGACTTGGCCATTCCAGAACCCTCCATTTCTTTCTTTTCAGCCATTCCTTGGTGGATTTACTGGTATGTTTAGGGTCATTGGCACGTTGCAAGGTCCACCTTCAGTTGAGCTTCAATTTTCCGACAGATGGCCTCACATTATCCTCAAGCATCCTCTGGTACAATGAAGAATTCATAGTGGATTCTATGATGGTGAGCTGCCCAGGCCCTGATGCAGCAAAGCTGCCCCAAACCATAATATTTACACCACCATGCTTTACAGTTGGTATCAGGTTCTTGCGGTCAAATGCTGTCTTTAGTTTTCACCAAACATGTCTTCTGGTACTGTGGCCAAATAGCTCTACCTTTGACTCATCTGTCCAGAGCACATTGTTCCAGAAGTGCTGGTCTTTGCCTAGGTGCTCATTGGCAAACTTTAGTCTTGCCCTAATGTTCTTTCTGGACAGCAAATGTTTCCTCCTGGCACACCTCCCATGTAGATCAAATTTGTGCAGCCTCTTTCTAATGGTAGACTCATGCACTTTGACATCAACAGTGGCAAGAGCTACCTGTAGGTCCCGTGATGACATTCTGGGGTTCTTAGAGACTTCCTTCCGCATCTTGCGGTCTGCTCTCAGGTTGAACTTGCTGGGGTGGCCTGGCCTAAACAAGTTGGCAGTTGTTTGGATCTTTCTACACTTGTACCTGATCTTCCGCACAGTCGCATGATTGATTTCAAATTGTTTGGAGACATTTTTTAATCCCTTCCCAGACTCGTAGGCATCTATAACCTTCTTTCTGAAGGCCTCAGAGAGCTCTTTTGATCTCGGCATGTTGACGCCGCACACTTCAACAACAAAGAGCAAACCAAAGTTCTGATCTGAAAGAGCAAACCAAAGAAATCAAAGTTCTGAGGTTTAAATAAGACAGGTTCCTCCAAGATCCTCTCTAATGATGTTCTAATCATTTGCACCTGAGCTGGTGCACTTGATTCTAATTTTAGGTATTTGAAGTAGTGATACATGTAGGCCGTAGGGGTGTACTTACTTTTTCCACATGCGAAATTTGCATTTATGTTTATTTAAATTATACAATGGACTACAAAATGTAAATGTTTCATGATATTTGTTATATTATATCACCTTTATCTATCAATATTGTTGAAATGAAGATCAAATAGCTGTATGTTGAAATATGTTGAAAAAGTCAAATCTTTACATGGGGTGTACTTACTTTTTCACATGACTGTAGATGGTAATATTAAGGTTTGTACACAAGTGTAAAAGCACATTATTTTATAAGCCTGTAAAAAAAAGGCACATTACTTTAAGCATAGAAACAAGTATAAAAGAGCCTGTAAAAAGGCATTTTATTTTAAACACAGAAACAAGTATTAAAAAGGCACTTTGTTTTAAGCACTGAAATATCTCTAAATTGTTGCTATATAAATATGGATTATTGCAAAGTTTGTGAACGAGAATATAAACAGTACAAAAAACATTTAGAAACTAAAAAGCATACATTTAATCTACTTTTTTTTTTTCTTCTTTTTTTTTGTATACAACATCGAGGCTCGTGAAAGAGCGAACATTAATCACACAAAAAGACAAACCGATACATAAAACATATAACATCGGGAGCGGTAGACAAGATGGGGAGAGAGGGGGAAGGACACAAACACAACATTTGAGAGCAGGGACCGAGAGACATGGAGACATCGAGAGATCTGAGAGAGGGCGAGGGCTTTGGGGGGGGGGGGCATGGGAAGGGGGCGGTGGGAGAGGTATAAAACATATGGACACTGCCAGGACTTCCAGGAAAGAAGTTGGAATTTCAAACAAGGTGGATCTGGGGTGAATTAGCGGGGGTAGAAAAGATCAAGGTTTTGGATGGGGGAAGATAAGAGATGGTGGTGAACAGCTGTTTTAAAGACCTGGAGGGAGGAGTGGGATTGAAGGGAGTGAGGGAGTTTGTTCCAGAGGCGGGAGAAAAGAGGAATGAAAGAGTGAAGGTGAGCAGAGAGCCAAGATTTCGGCAGTTTAACCATCAGAGGGTTGCTGGCAGATCTTGTGCGACCTGTAGGAATATTTGGGGGACAGAGCACAGAGAGAGCTGGGGGTGCAAGGCCGGAGAGGAGTCGGTAGAAGACAGAAAGACCACCTACCTGCCTGCGGTGAGTGAGTGAAAGGCCCTCAGAGATAGCTTCATCGCGGGAGATTCCAATAATTCTGAAAGCTTTGGTTTCAACAGCGTGAAGCCGAGCTAGGTGTGAGGCAGGAGCACCGGCCCATAGGGGAGAACAGTATTCCATTGAGCTGCGGATGAAAGCCTTGTATGTGGTGAGGAGCTCAGGTGTGCCGAGGAAGGACTTCGCACGACGGAGGATGCCCAGTCGGCGACTGGCTTTGGAGGCCAGCTTGGAAATGTGGTTTTCCCAAGAAAGATCATGGCAGATAGTGAGACCCAAAAGCTTGAGCGACAGAACTTCTTGGAGAGGATTGTTGAGAAAGTAGATGGGAGGGTTGTCCAGTCGATCTTTTCGGAGAGACATAGTAAGAGTGTGAGATTTGTCAGGATTGAAAGACATGTTCCACTTGTTTGACCAGTCTGTGATTTTGTCCAAGTCTTCAGAGAGTGAGGAGGCTGCAGACTGCCGATCTGAGGGAAGAGGGATGGAGCGGCAGAGAGTGGAGTCATCAGCAAAGAGATAGAGAGGATTTTCAAGAGAGTCAGAGAGATCATTGATGAAGACCAGAAAAAGCACGGGGCCCAGAACACTGCCTTGGGGAACTCCAGCCTGAACAGGAAGAGGAGATGAGAGAAACCCATTCAGGGCCACACATTGATGATGACTAGAGAGGAAGTCCGCCAGCCATGCGTGGAGATTTCCTTGGATACCAAAGGAGGAGAGTTTGGTGAGCAGAGCGGGGTGCCAGACCGTGTCGAAGGCACGTGATATGTCGAGGGAGACAGCTCTAATTTCCTGTTTGGCATTGAGGACCTCCATCCATTGTTGAGACAGCAGAAGCAGCATGTCCAGAGTAGAGTGACCTGGTCTGAAACCAAATTGATGATCAGAGATCAAGCCATTGGAGAAGAGGAAAGATTTCATATCCGAAGCAATGATGGATTCCATGACTTTGCTGATAATTGGGAGAAGGCTGATTGGTCTGTAGTTGCTAGGATCTGTTTTTGCACCTTTTTTGTGCATAGCGGTGATGTTGGCTGATTTCCAAGCAGATGGCAGTTGACCTTGAGCAAAAGAGAGGGTGAAGAGAACAGAGAGAGGGTGAGATAGAGCGGCAGAGCAGGATTTTAGGACCCGTGGGCTGATGCCGTCGGTTCCAGTTGCAGAATCAGAGTCGAGGGTTGACAGAAACTTTTCCACCTTGTCAGGAGGAAAGGACACGGAGTCCAGGAGCAGCAGGGTACGACTGGGTATGGTGGGTACAGAGAGGGATGGGTTTGGGACACAAGATTTAGAGGCAAACACAGAGTTGAGGCATTCAGCTTTTTCATGTGCGGAGTCAGTGCCAGTGCCAGTTGGCCTGAGTGAAATGCCAGACTCGTCGACGCTGAGCAGGCTCCCTGAGGATGGTCAGAGAGATGTCCACTACTTAACCTACTAGCTCCTATTCAGATGGAAACAAAACACTGTGATATCTGTAATAAAAAATATCCTAAAGAAAATCTTTGAAAGACATCTTCAAGCAAATCAACATTTATCAAATTTTATCACAACTAAAAACTGTGATGGTGCATTCAAATGACATATTAAAATAAGAGTCTTTGACTTCAAACCTCCTGAACCAAAGTCTATAGTTGATGCAGTAGAAATAGTTAAACCTGCTGTTCAAACGTTGATTGAAAAAACACTAAAAGAAATGAAACCACTTAAATTTTATATGGGAGTAAAATTAGAAATGTCAAAAGATGGAGGAGTTATAGATACACCATACATGAGAACTGAGCCATACTTTATATCACCATATCAAGATTTTAAAACAACGGGAGTCTATGATGAACTTATTAAACAAGAGCAAGATGTGAATAATTCCATCGAAGGAAGCGGCTTCAATATAGGAAAAATTAATTATTTTCATTGACATTCATATTCTTAAATCAGATCCTCTAAAAGCTTCTTCTTACATTGATTTACCTAGTGTTATCAAAAATAGAAAAGCAGTTATCAAGATCAAAAATAAAGACAATAAATGTTTTCTCTGGTCTATTCTAGCACACTTACATCCACAAGATAATCATGTTGATAGAGTATCTCATTATTAAAAATATGAGAATACGTTGAATACAAAAGATCTAAATTTTCCAATGACTTTAAATGATATTCCTAAATTTGAAAAGATGAATAATTTATCAGTTAATGTTTGTGGTCTAACAGAAACAAACAACGTTCTGGTTTTAAAGCTTTCTAAAAATTATAAAAAAGATCAAACTCATATTAATCTTCTATATTTTAATTTAGAGGAAAATTCACATTACACATACATCAAAGATATAAAAAAATTAATAAAACCACAAGTATGTAAACAAACAAATAAAATATATATTTGTATGCATTGTCTTAACTTCTTCCATACACAAGAAAGATGAGATAAACATTCAAATTATTATGGTGATCATAAATCAACGGTAATTAATATGCCAAAGTATAGTTCAAAGATCACATTCAAAGATGAAAAGAAAACGATCAAACATCCGTTTGTAATATATGCTGATTTCGAAAGTATTCTAGAAAAAATAGATACTCCTTCTCCAGATCCAAAAGAATCATACACAAATAAATATCAAAAACATACTCCTTGTGATTTTTGTTGTTATATCAAATCATCCGTTTGTGATGACTATAACAAGTTAGAGGAGTATAGAGGCTCAAATGCCCCAGAGGAGTTTGTGAAACGACCAGAAAAAGACTGTGTTCGATTAACCAAGATAATGAGAGAAACCAAAAAACCAATGTCCTTCACAAAAGAAGAAAAAACAGAATTTAGGCAGCCAAAGGCTGTCTGTCATATTTTTGAGGAGAAAATTGGTGAAGGCCTAAAGGTTAGAGATCATTGTCATCTCACTGGTAAATATAGAGGTCCGACTCATCAAAGTTGTAATATTAATTATAAACTCCCCTCTATCATTCCTGTCTTTCTTCATAACAACGCTCATTATGATACGCATCTATTTATTAATGAACTTTCAAAGACAACTGGAGACATTTCAGCAATTCCTAACACGGATCAGAAATACATTTCATTCCAAAAAACAATTCATACATCTCCTATAACTCATATCAGATTTCTTGATACATTTAAATTCATGACAAGTCCATTGGCCAACTTGGTTCAAAATATAAAGAGTTTCCATGTCTTTCTGAGTATTTTTCAGACAAAGATTTACTAACACAAAAGGGAATTTACCCCTATGACTATATGGACTCATTTGAGAGATTCAATGAAACACAATTTCCTTCAAAAGAAAATTTCTATAATAAATTAAATAATAGTCATATATCTCATAAAGATTATGTACATGCAAAAAATGTTTGGGAAAAATACAACATCAAGAATCTTGGTGAGTATCATGATTTGTATCTCAAAACGGATGTGCTTTTATTGGCTGATGTATTTGAGGCTTTTAGATCTATTTGTCATGCTGGATATGGATTGGATCCTGCTCACTACTGCACAGCGCCTGGATTGGCTTGGAGCGCGATGCTTAAAATGACGAAACAAGTTTTGGATTTGATAACCGATGTTGATATGCTTTTGATGATTGAAAAGGCTAAAAGAGGTGGAATTTCACAAGTCTGCTCGAGTAGATATGCAAAAGCAAATAACAAATATCTTCCAAATTATGATTCAACGAAAGAGAGTTCTTACTTGATGTAATATGATGCAAACAACCTGTATGGCTGGGCAATGTCTCAAGCTCTTCCTTATGGAAAACCTAAATGGTTAAAGGAAAAAGACCATAAAAAGGTTTTGCAAGATGTACGTATCTCTTCACAAAAAGAATTGGATGATTCTAAAGTCGGTTATTATTTTGAGGTTGATTTTAAATATCCTGAAGAACTTCATAATAAACATAAAGATCTACCATTTGCTTGTGAGAAAGAAAGTCCAAAGAAAGAATGGTTGAGTGATTATCACAATCGTTTGATATAAAAGGTGAATCAACAGAAAAATTACTTACTACATTATATAACAAGAAAAATTATGTTCCACACCAAATAAATTTGCGACAATATTTATCAGAAGGTCAAAGAGTAGAGAAGATCCACAGGGTTCTAAAGTTCAATCAAAGTCATTGGCTAAAGGGGTACATTGATTTTAATACACAAAGAAGAACAGAGTCAAAAACAGATTTTGAGAAAGACTTTATAAATTGATGAATAATGCGGTCTTTGGTAAGACTATGGAGAATGTAAGGAAAAGACCAAACATTAGCCTTGCAACATCTTGGGAACAAGCATCAAAATTAATTAATAGACCGAGTTTTATTAGAGCTGAGGTCTTTACTGAGAACTCTTGTGCGATCCATTTGGTTAAAGAGAGTATTGAAATGGATAAACCTTTTTATATTGGAACATCAATTCTTGATTTATCAAAGTCATTAATGTATGATTACTTTTACAATAACTTAAGGAAGAAATATCAAAATGATGTTAGTCTACTTTATATGGATACAGATAGTTTTATTTTGAAAATTAATACTGATGATGTTTATTCAGACATGAAAAAGGACATTAATATCTATACAACACAACAACATGCATTTTAAGACCATTTTCCCTGCTAGAGCGGGGGTTAGCCTTGCGGTCCCCATGACATTCTTCTCCATTTTGCCCTATTTCTGCATCTCTCCTTGTTAAACCCCTTGCCCGCATTTCTTCTTCCACTATCTTTAGCCAAGTCTTTCTCGGTCTTCCCCGTCCTCTACTTCCTTCTACATTCATTTCCATCACTCTTCTCAACCAGTCACTTTCATCCTTCCTCAACACATGACCAAACCATCTCAACCTGTTCCTCTTCACAGCATCAATCACAGGCTCTATTCCCATCATCTTTCGCAATTCATCATTTGCCTTCCTCTATCTCAACGATACTCCACATATCCATCGAACCATTCGTATTTCCACACTTTCCAGCCTTCTTTGCTGCTCTACGTTCATCACCCATGTCTCGCTCCCATAAATCATAACACTTCTCACACATGCAGCATACACCTTTCCCTTCAGCTTCAACGACACTCCCCTCCTCATCAGCACACCACTCAGTTCCCGAAACTTCTTCCATGCACATCTCACTCTTGCAACCGTTGCTGAGTCTGATCCACCTTCTCCATTCAGCATGTCTCCGAGGTAGCAAAATGTTTTCACACCTTCCAGCTTCATGCCGTCTCCAAGATCCAACTCAACATTTCCTCCATCTGCAGCTCCCTCTGTGCACACCATACATTTGAATGTAGCTGCCACACTGGTTGATGACCCACTCAGACCACTACATTTTTGATGAACCCACTCAGCGCACATTGTACATTGAATGGAGTTCACTCAGACACCCTTCCTGCACACAGCACATGGCCACTTCCCAGTTCTTTCCAACTCACCACATGCTTTACCACTTGCTATCACCTTCATCTTTCCTATATTCACCTTCAGACCTTTTGTCTCCATACATTCCTTCCACTTGTTCATCTTTTCCTTCAGTCCATCCATACTTTCCACAATCAACACCAGATCATCTGCATACAACAACTCCCATGGTAAACCCTCCTTTACGTTCTGAGCCAGCACCTCAATCACAGCTACAAATAGTAGTGGACTTAGTACCGACCCCTGATGCACTCCCACCTTCACCTCAAACTCACCACTCTTCCCATCCTTCATCCTTACAGCTGTGCGTGCTCTTTTGTGCATTGCCATCACTACTCTGATCAACCATTCCTCCACTCCTTACTTCCTCAATGCCCATGTCAATACTTCGTGTGGAACCCCATCGAATGCTTTCTCCAGATCAACAAACCCAAGAAACAACTTCTTCCTCTTCTCCATGTACTTCTCCTGCAACTGCCTCACAATAAAGAGCACGTCTGTCGTTCCTCTTCCTGGCATAAATTCAAACTGCATTTCATCGATCTTCACCTTCTTCCTTATCCTCCTCTCCAACACCATTTCCAATACCTTCATTCCATGCTCCAATAACTTTATTGTTCGGTTCGAGCCACACTCCAGAGGGTCACCTTTCCCCTTGTATAGAGGGACGAGGGTACTCAGTTCCCAATCCACTGGAATGCGGCCTTCTTTCATGACCAGATTACAGATCCCTGTCATTCTCTTCACACCCCAACTTCCTGCTGCCTTCAACATATCTCCCACAACTCCTGTCGGCCCTCCCGCTTTTCTACTCTTCATTGCTTTTATCGCTTCCTCAACTTCCTTCTCAGTTATCTTCTCTGCTGGTCCTAAAACAGGGTTACTCTCTATGTTGCCATCCCATTCATTCTCTGTATTCAACAGCATTTCCATATATCTTTTCGATCTTCCTTTAATTCCATCTGGGTCCACAACGATTTGTCCCACTTCATCCTTCAAGCAACTCACCCCCATCACATCACACCTCTCTTTCGCTATCTGTTTTGCAATCCTGAATACCGCTCTCTGACCCTCTTCCGAATCCAAGCTTTCTCCGAACATTTTCCTGCATGCCTCCTGCGCCTTTGCTACCTCTTTCTTTACAGCCTTCTTGGCTGCCTTATAACTTTCATGCTCTGCTTTTTCTGCTCCCGTACCCTTCGCCTTCTGCCACTCCTTGAACTTCTTCCTCTTCTCGTCAATCCTCTTTCCAACTTACTCATCCCACCACAATGTTTCCGAGTGCCTCGGTGGTCCTTTTGCCCATCCACATACCTCACCAATGGCTCCCAACAGACTATCTTTCATTGACATCCAACCATGTTCAAGCTCAACAACATCATCCTCTACCCTACTCAGCCTCTCTTTTAATGCCTCCCTTACTGTCACCTCTTTCAACCTCCACATCTTCATTCTCGGTTGGTACTTCACCCGCCGAGCTCTCCTCGCACCTTTCACCCTTATGTCGCAGACAACCAAGTGGTGCTGTGAAACAGCCTCCTCCACCGGGATCACCTTTGTGTCCCGGAGGTGCCCTATATCTCGCCTACGCACCATCAGGTAGTCAACGGTTGCCGTCGACCCACCTGACGTGTATATTACAATCTTATTATCCTCTTTCTGGAACGGAGTATTTACAAATCAACAAATCAGCTCCATCAGCAACCTCCAAAATCCTTTCACCTTCTCCATTCTCACACCATATCCATAACCCCCATGAACTCCCTCAAAACCGTCCATACTCCTTCCCACATGTCCATTTAGGTCTCTTCCTACCACAACAACTTCCTCATCTTTCACGTTTTCCATCAGCTTCTCTATCGCACACCAGAACTTGTCCTTCTCTTCATCGCTCCGACCAACCTGCGGAGCATATCCCGAGATGACGATAACCAAGAGCTTTCCAATCATCATTTTCACCATCATCAACCTATCACTCACTCTAGTCACACTTACCACACTGTCTACAAACTCCTCAGAAAACAGGACACCAACACCATTCACGCCTTCCGGGCACCCTTGCCACACAAACTTGTATTTCTGTCCCTGCCTACCCTTCACCATTCTCACACCACTTCCCTTCCATCTCGTCTCTTACACACAACATAAGTCCACTCTTCTTCTGATCAATACTTCCACCACTTCTCCTGATCTCCCTGTCATTGTCCCTACATTCCATGTCCCAAACCTCAGAAACCGATCTCCACTTAGGGCTGTACCCTGCCCATATGTAGTTGTAATTGTCATGGTTCTCTTTTTGAGGCAATGTTTTTATGGCCGGATGCCCTTCCTGACGCCAACCCTCTTAGTTGCCTCTTACGACATGCAGTGATAAGGTGTACCTATTCTAACCAGGGTACACACCGGGAGACATTAATATCTATGATACTAGTAATTATAGTCCAGAGAGTGGTGCTCCATTCCAAAAATAAAAAGGTGATTGGAAAGTTCAAGGATGAATTAGGAGGAAATGTTATGAGTGAATTTATAGAATTGAGGTCAAAGGCTTATGCTTTTAAATACATTGTGAATAACGTTGAAAAGACTGATAAGAAGTTAAAAGGTGTAAAGAAAAATGTTATTAAAGAAACAATAAACTTTAAGCATTATTATAACTGTTTAACAACAAAGAAAGAAGAGTTTAGAAAGATTAATTCAATAAGAAGTTATGAACATCAATTATATTCATAAGAGGTGAATAAGAAAGCTCTTGGAGCTTTTGATGATAAGAGGTTTATTTTAGAAAATGGAATTGATAGTCTGCCTAATGGTTATAAGTGTTAAAATATATATAAGTGATAAGATAAAAAGGGGGGTTAGGGATTTTAACGGGCTACCGCTGCCTTTTTTATGAATATATAAATGATAGAACCAAGTATCAACCAGACTAAAGAGTGGAGGTGTAATCAACCTTGGTATAAAAATGGTAAACATAATCAATGTGAAAAATTACAAATAGGTATAATTGAAAAGGCAACTGGAAAAAAAGTTCACAAAACAAATAAGAGAATTAATTTAAATACCGGTGAGTTGGGTGAAAAAGATAGAAATATTTTTGAGTGGACAGAAAACTTTGATGGTTGTCAGGAAAATATATACTTTAATTTAAAAATGGTGTGTGGCACTGGAGGCACTCAAACAAGAACATTGAGGGAGGTTTACCATTTTATCTTAGCTCAGTTAAAATATCTTGATAAAGAACCAAACTCAAACATATACTTCATTAATATGTTAGATGGTGATGAGAGTTGTAGGAGAATTCAATTATTTCCTACGCATGAACAAATATTTGTAGGATCGTTGTTTACGTTTATTAATAGTTAAATTCTGATTGGAGTAAAGAAGGTAATTATTATCTTTTATTTAAGTCAAAAGATTAAGTTTTGGTAGAGAATTTAAAAGAAGATATTTATTTTGCTATGGCTATACGGGTATGCTAAAAAAGTTTAACCAAAAGGTTAAAAGGTCATTAAAGACCAAAAGGGCAGGAATAGAGGTGATAAGAAAAAACGAAGGAATATGAGGGTAAGGGAAAAATGTACATGTAAGTGCATGGAGAAATAGGGGTGGTCCAGGAACAACATTTTCCTTCTACAGTGCATGCATATAATTTAATGACTGGTCGAATTGGGTCGCGCATATTGCAACGGATATCCTCATGATTCTACACGTCGCAGCTGGTGACCACACTGTGGTCATTTTTCTCTTGTTTTTGTTTTGCGTGACATCATATGCTGTGTATCTACTGGGGGCCTGAGAAAGATGAGGACTGGTGGTGAGGATGCATGCATGCACACGCGTACACACGCTCACACACACACACACACACACACACACACAAACATCGGGATTTGCATGTGCCCAGGCACGATTATGGTTTATACACAATACACATGTTTGGCTTTGGTTTTGCTTTGGCATGTTTTTTTTAGCTGCGACGAGCAGCTCAATGAGAGGACCACGTTGTTGTTCTTGTTGTTGGGGTGCCTTTTTGAATAGCGCATGCGCATACACTTTGACGTGCGTTGGTATGAGGTAAGAACATCGCGGACTAAAATCGCGATTTGTTTGAAGAAACCAGCATAAATTTAGCTGAAAGACAAAAAGACGTGAGTGCATGCGTATAATTTAATGACTGGTCGAATTTGGTAGCGCATATTGCAACAGATATCCTCATTGTTCGACACGTCGCAGCTGGTGACCACACTGTGGTCATTTTTCTCTTGTTTTTGTTTTGCGTGACATCATATGCTGTGTATTGTGTGCACACATATTTTTATGCGTTATATACATATATACATATAAACATGTGGTGCACATGTTGTATTGTATACACACATGTTTATGTGACATTTGTGACATGTTGCACAGTGGTGTGTTGTGGCACACAGTGGCACATATTTTGTGCACACACACACACACACACACACACACACACACACACACACACACACACACACACAGTCTCATTAAATTAAGAAGATTAGTAAGGGAAACATATGAAAATCTGTTAACTAAATTGTTACCAAAAAATTTCTTCATCAATATGTTTGTAAAGGTGTGTAATAACATGTGTTAAAATGTTGAAGGTCAACTCCCGTGGGAAACCCAGAAAAAAAGCTGTTGAATTCGGGTACCGAAAAATTATTTTTGAGAATTTTTATTTTTTTTAATCGGCCCTTAAGTAACTTATGAGGGGTCAAATAAGGGTTTTTCATGATTCTGAGTTGATTGTTAACATTTATATTTCACCACAGACACTCCTTTGTGGAAAAATAATTTCTAAATATATCTCATTTTCTACTTTGCAGGACATGGAGTCTAGCAATATGGATGAAGACGTTACTCCACCTGTGCTCAATTGCTTCATCTGTGCACGCTCGGATACACCAGCTGAAAGGCTCATACAGGCAACTCCAAAGGGATACTCAACTTTATTGAAACAAGCAGAAACTGTCGAAAATGTTACTGTTGTGGAACGTATGAAGGAGGCTCAAAAGGAAGGAAAACTGAGGTACCACCAGAAGTGTAAAAATGATCTGTACAACAACTTTGTTACACCAAGAAGTCAGCTCAAGCATCAAAGGCAGAGAAAGAGTCATCAAAGTTGAAGAGAAGACGCACTACTTGTGAGTTCAGTTCATCAACTGGCTGCAGTTCTAGAAGATCACAGTCAGTTGACCTCCTGTATAAGGATGTATGCATTCTTTGCAACCAACCAGCCCAGCTCTACAAAAATAATCCAGCACAAGCTAGAAAGAAATACAGAGTGCCAGATAATTTGACTGCAGATACACTGAAGGCAAGCTTGCTGAAGACAGCACGGAGTCGCGGGGATGACTGGGGCACTGAAGTCACTGGACGCCTGGAAGGGATCAACGACTTGGTAGCAGAAGAAACACTGTACCATTTGCGATGCAAACTTATGTTTGCGAGAGGTGACAGTTTGTCCAAGACTGATGAGGAAGGAAAAAGGAAGAGAGGACAGAGGAGTATTCATGAGGAGCGAGAGGCAGTTTTTATTGAATTCTGCGAATGGTTAGACTCAGAATTAGAGCATGGGGTAATGAACATGGACCAAGTCCATGAAAAGCTGCAGGAGTTTGATCAGTCACCAGAGAAGAGCCTTTCTTATTTAAAGCATTGGCTAAAGATAAAACTTCTAGAGAAATACGAAGACACCTTGTATTTCACAACACAGGAAAGAAGGGCAGATGTACTCTGTCTCAAAGATGGCACCGACAATATTCTGCGAGCGCATCATGCTAATCTTGACCATGGAGATGAGAAGACTCAGATCATAAAGACGGCACTCAAGTTCATATCCAATGATATTGCCTTGATTGATTTAGGTCCAAAGTCATACCCCACCACACACAGTATGACTGACATCGATAGTCAGCTGACACTTGTTCCTGCAAGCCTTCAGATGTTCTTGAGACCGATTGTCAAGACAGACGAAAGAGTTGCCGTTTGGGGGCAGAATTTTATTAAGGCCGGTTGACCTCGGTCTGGAGTATTGCCACACCAAATGGGGCTTGCCATACAACTTGATCATAGATTTGGGTCAAAATGGATGCTCAACAAGTTCCACCGGCTGGGATACACTGAGTCTTACACGGAGACACAAAACTACAAATACTGCTTCCTTAATAGTAGGAGTGGAGATGATGTTCCAGATACTTCTGGCACTCTTGACACCATTGTGGAGGAAACCGATGAAGAGATCAATGATGAGGTTGCGGTTGATGCTGCGCTTGAGGATCAATCAGTGATGACAGCCAAAGTGCCAGCCAGTGAAAGTGAATTGTCAAGTAATGATCAGGTGGTCTTTATGGAGGTTGGGGAAACAAACAATGCAGTCACTCAGTTTGTTGGAGACAATATAGATTTAAACATTGTCTCTAATCACGGAAACACTCCCTTTCACTCAATGGGTTGGATCGTTTTGCGAAGGGGACGCGGCTGAGTACATCGACATCTTCCTTAACACAGAAGCCACCAAGGAAACAGTGATTCAGGCTGGTACTGCGATTTTCAAGTACATTTACCATGGACGAGATACTACATTGGGTGAAATTCGGTACAACATGTTCTCAAGGAAGGCAGCGGCAGGAGTGATCAAACCAGAGACTCTACCTCCAACAGAGGGTGCAGCTGCACAACATTCACTCTGTGCCTACCTGCAGACCGGGACTGGATCCTTCTACAGAGCATGTCTCTGAACCCCAGTGACTATGGATGGACAATAGGTGTGCATGGGTATGAGCCAGTTCCAACACTGGACCCCACGGCTCCTGAGGAGCTATTGCAGGTCACGAGCTGTAATTGTCATGGAGATTGCAGCAACCGGCGATGCAGCTGCAAGAAGAATGGGGTCACGTGCATCTCGGCCTGTGGAGTCTGTAATGGCATTACATGCAGAAACTGCAGTCATGATGTTGTTGAGTCTGAAGAAGACATAGACAATGACTGTTGAAACTTCTGACATTGTGAATGAGAAATAACTCTTGAGTATTATATATGTATGTGAAATAAAAGCTACTTTGTGTGTAAATGTAAAAGTGAAAATATAAATGTTAACAATCAACTCAGAATCATGAAAAACCCTTATTTGACCCCTCATAAGTTACTTAAGGGCCGATTAAAAAAAATAAAAATTCTCGAAAATAATTTTTCGGTACCCGAATTCAACAGCTTTTTTTCTGGGTTTCCCACGGGAGTTGAACTTCAACATTTTAACACATGTTATTACACACCTTTACAAACATATTGGTGAAGAAATTTTTTGGTAACAATTTAGTTAACAGATTTGTGAAATATCTCATAAAATGCCCTTACTAGATATACAGATACTGTAGTGAGTATTTACAATCAAATTTCCATTCCAGTTAATGCAGCTTTATTTTGAGTAACTTTTGTTGGATACAATGACCTCTGTATCTAACAAACCAAAACAAAGAAAGACTGCTAAGTTTCTATAAAGCCAAAGAGATCTTTCTTATGAAGTTTCTGTCAAACAGTGATGCACCAAAAAACTTGTAAGATACAAAAGAGATGTGCAAAAGGACCACTCAGAAGATTCTGTTCACTTTGTAAGTTGTCTTACAAGGGGACTGTGAGGGAATAATGTCAACTCCTTCTCAATTATTGCCTTACCCAGCATGCTTAGAAAGCTACCCAACATTGGGATGATGAAAGCTTATTGGTGTCAGGGCGCATTGTCTGATTTACTCAAACCTGGCTGCAAGCTGGACATTGGAGTACGATGCTTTATAACTGTTTAGAAAACTATGCCTGTCAATGCCCTTGGCATGAATTTAAATGTGGTTTAAAATTTATTTTAATGATGAATGCTAGTACACTCATTAAGTTCCAATGCAGATCTCAAACTGGGGGAGAAGAGGGCTTTAATTCAGTGTAATCTGGTGTCTTCTTCAGGAAGGGGGTCAAAATCCTGAAATATTTCTATAAGAAATCACATGGATGGTCTGTTTGTACTTACCTGGAGCAGGCACGAAGAGGAGGACTTTCATTTAAAGCCGGGCGTGAATCTGGAACAGCAAAGGAAATCGGGAACATTGCTCCAATAATGACATCTCCAGCAACTGACATATGACGAGTACTATTTGTTATAAAATATGAACAGGATGCGTCACAGGAAACAGGCACGTGAATGAACAGTATCAGGATTATTGTAAACATGTTGAGAACACAACGGCGCTTTATCAAAGGCAAACACGAATGTGTTTTGGAACTTATATTTGAATAAAACACCTGCTGGGGGTTCTGAGGTATTATCATGAATTTTCTCCGAGATTATAACTTCAAAAAGTGCATTACTGCAATCATGTAGATTACTGAATTAAAATTTGATACAAATTTTATAATTAATAAGAATTTGTATTCATGAAAAGATACATTTACACACTGTATTAATGTCGCAATCAAAACCGAAACACATCTTCATAGCAAAGAATAATTTTGTACAATTTTATCAAAACTCGGTCAACTTGTACTTCCATAAGATTTATGAACATGAAAGCAATGCATTTCTTCACAAACTGTAATATTCACAAAATTATTACCCTGCACTCGCGAAGCGAAAAGCGGGATTAAGCATCCAGGTACGCACGTGTCTGCACATCAGTAAAGTGTGTGCCGTGTCTGCATTTTAAAAATTCATTTTATCGGCAACCGTTGGTCCGATTGACATTATATTTTCACAATAGGAGGGCTTCCTCCTGCAGAATATTTTAGTGAATATTATGACGTCATATGTCACGTGGTACATGCGCCATCTTGGAAAAAGGTTACACCTCCATATCTCCCAAATCGTTCAATGGGAAAAATGGAAACATGGCTCATTGTCAAGTACTCACCATGGGTAATAAGATATGTTGATGATGATGTCATCCGTGCCTTAATTATGACGTCATAATTCGACAAGTACAACATTTGATCTAATCAGTATGAAAAAACAAATCCTCTGCAAATGTTCGTCCGATTGGCACGAAATTTTGAGAATATGTGCGGCTCCACCTGTAGAATTTTTAAAATGATAATTATGACGTCATATGTCACGTGGTACAGTCGACATCTTGGAAAAATCAAAAAAAGGTTGTAGCTTTATATCTCTGAAACCGCTCCATGGAAAAAAAAACTGAAACATGGCTCATTGTCAAGTACTCCGCTTGAGGAATAAGATATGTGAATGATGATGTCATCGGTACTTTAATTATGACGTCATAATTCGACAAGTACAACACTTGATTCGATCAGTATGAATTTTTTTTCTCTGCAATTCTTGGTCCGATTGACACTAAATTTTCACCACAGAAGGGCGTCCTCCTGTAGAATATTTCAATGATTATTATGACGTCATAGGTCACGTGGTACAGGCGCCATCTTGGAAAAACTTCGCACCTCTATATCCCTGAAAGCACTCCATGGAAAAAATTGAGACCTGGCTCATTGTCACCGACTCCCCATGGGGAATAATATATGTTAATGATGATGTCATCGGTGCCTTCATTATGACATCATAATTCGACAAATACAACACTTATCCATCCAATCATTATTTTTAAAATTTCAGCAACTGTTGGTCTGATGGACACGAAATTTTCACCAGAGGAGGGCCTCCTCCTTTAGAATATTTTAATGATAATCATGACGTCATAGGTCATGTATTACAGGCGCCATCTTGGAAAAACCGAAAAACGTTGCACCTCTATATCCCCAAAACCGCTCTATGGAAAAAAATTGAAACGTGGCTCATTGTAAATCACTCCGTATGGGGAATAGGTGTTGTTAACGATGACGTCATTGGTGCCATAATTATGACGTCATAATTTGACAGGACAACGCTTAGTCTGATCAGTTTGAAATTTATTGAGCATGATCTATGCAACAATTATTTAAAGAATATAAATTTATGATGTCATCGCTCACGTGGTCTGGCAGCCATATTGGATCAAAAAAAAAGAAACGATCAAAAACAGAAGTCACACCAAGTTGACTGCGCAGGGTAAGTATTCTATGAATACCATCTAGTAATCTAGTTAATAGAGCAAATGTATATGGTTGTGTATGCGACCAAAACGTCTTCTTCTTCTTCAAATAAATTACAAACACACTCTTAATTAACCCTCTTAATTACGTTTAGACTACTGAGACCCCTCAGACTTCTGACGACCCTTTAAATTCCCCAAGACCCTTAATACCACCAATACCCCTGAAGACCCCAAAGACCCCGAAGACCCAAAACACCCCGAAGACCCAAAACACCCCGAAGACCCGGAAGGCCCCAAAAATCCAAAAGACCATGAAGACCCAAAAGACCCCGAATACCCAAAACACCCCGAAGATCCAAAACACCCCGAAGACCCGGAAGATCGCAAAAATCCAAAAGACCCTGAAGACCCAAAAGACCCGGAAGACCCAAAAGACCCCGAAGACCCAAAACACCCTGAAGACCAAAACACCCTGAAGACCCAAAACACCCAAAAATACATGGAAGACCCAAAAGACCCCGAAGACCCAAAATACCCCGAAGACAAAAAAGACTCTGAACACCACAAAGACCCTTGAAGACCCCAAAGACCCCAAAGACCCAAAACACCCCAAAAACCCAAAATACCCTCAAAGGCCCAGACAATGCCAAAGACCCAGAAGACCCAAAAGACCCCGAAGACCCAAAATACCCAAAAACCCACAAAGACCCAAGAAGACCCAGAGGAACCAAAAGACCGTTAAGACCCAAAATCCCCTAAGACACCAAAGCCCCAAAATACCCCAAAGACACAGAAGACACTGAAGACCCAAAATACCCCAAAGGCCCTGAAGACCCAGAAGACACTGAAGATCCAAAAGACCCCAAAGAACCAAAAGACCCAGAAGAACCAAAAGACCCCAAAGACCCCCAAAGACCCTGAAGACCCAAAAGACCCTGAAGGCCCAAAACATCCTGAAGACCCCAAAGACTGAAAAAACCCAAAAGACCTAAAATAACCTGAAGACCCCAAAGACCCTGAAGACACAAAAAACACCGAAGACCCAAAAGATACTGAATACCCAAAAGACACCGAAGACCCAAAAGACACCGAAGACCCAAAACACCCTGAAGACCCAAAAACACTCTGAAGACCACAAAGACCCTAAAAGACCCCCAAAATACCCTGAAGACCCCAAAGACCCAAAACACCCCAAAAATCCAGAAGACCCAAAATACCCTGAAGACCCAAAAGACCCTGAAGACCCAAAAGACAGAGAAGACCCAAAAGACCCTGAATACCCAAAAGCCACTGAAGACACCAAAGACCCAAAAGACCCAAAAGACCCCAAAGACCCAAAATACACCAAAGACCCCAAAGAACCAAAAGACACCGAAGACCCAAAAGACCCTGAAGACCCAAAACACCCAAAAGACCCCAAAGACCCAAAAGACCCAAAAGACCCAAAACACCCCAAAGACCAAAAACAACCCGAAGACCCAAAACACCATGAAGACCCCAAATACCCTTAAAGACCCAAAAGACCCTTAAATACACCAAATAACCAAAATACCCCAAATAACCAAAATACACCAAATAACCAAAATAACCCAAATACTCTTAAAGACTCAGAGGAAACAAAAGCCCCTGAAGACACCAAAGGCCCAAAAGACCCCAAAGACCCAAAATACCCTTAAAGGCCCAGAGGATCCAAAAGACCCTGAAGACCCAAATGGTCCTGAAGACCCAAAACACCATGATGACCCAAAAGACACCGAAATGGTCAAAGATGCCTATACCTCTGAAACGACGTGTGGTGAGGCATGCGGAGTCACGCTAGTTATTTGAATAAAGAACATTTACAATAACATTCGTCAATGATACTTGGTCAGTATTTGAAAAAATATCTTGTATTTAACAAAATGAGTCCTGTCTGGTTCAGCATGGAAATGCAAAATGCAACCTGATAAAATGGAACATCACATCAAATGTTAAAAAAAAAATTATATGAAGACTAATTCCTCAGTGCTTTCCTTGTTTCAAAATTGTTCGTACGTTCAATTTTTCACTTTAGAGATAAGAAATGAAGTTGCATCATCAGGTTGCATGAATTTACCTGGTTAGTTTTTTGTATTTGCTGGTACAAAAACAAATTGGTACCACACTCGAAAATAAAAGGCAACATAAATCACATACTCTGAAAATATATAGTGGATCGTGGGAAAAAAGTTACATCCTGTAAATATTTCTATTTTTCCGTGTAGCGACATTAAGGGTTTTAAAATAACTCAAAATGCCTTCTTGGAAGATATTTTCAATTGTCACCATGCAACTTGCCTGGGTGTTGGAACCTCTCTCACCCGCCATGGCACTTCAGCAAAGTACTTCTGTAACTCCATGGGACTGACTCAACATGTAAACATTTACAATCCGGATTTCTCCCAATGGTATGAACACTGACCCCCATCTCGGACATAAAGCCTTGCAGTTATTTCAACGCCATTGTTGGATTTACAGTGACATCCAGAACCAGTTTCCTGCTTGACCGGCAGCTGAGTTTGGATGGGCGACCTGATTTGGTTAGAATTTTAGTAGTATGATACGTCTTCCACTTCTTAATAATGTATTTCACCGTACTCAAAAGGATAATGAGTGACTATTATTATACACCTCTCCTGAACGGTATTTCTCTACCACTTTATGTCTGACTTCTTTGGAAAGCTCATTGGTCTTCATGTTTGCCTTGTTGGTTGAATAAGTGAGTTGCACCTTAAAACCCCTTAGATAAGTGAGGGAGCTTAATTTTTAAGTTAAGTTGGTGATTATATACAGGTGAAACCTATTACATTTAGTTTGTAACCTTAAAAAAATTTGCTCCTGAAGTAATTTCGTGTTTATTAGGCAAAGTGTTTGAATACTTAGGCAACTGATATAATCATCTGATTTTCTGTGTTAATCTAACTTATTTATATTGTATCTGCATTTTTTTTTTCAGCTCTATCACCCTGGAGTAGTTTGTGAAGAATCTTTATGTGAAGTGTAATTTGAAAGCATCATGAAATAAGCTCAGGTGGCATTCAAATGTGAAACCTTTTGAGGCCACTGTACTGCCCCTGATGTTAACTCAGCCTGGGAAATCTTTCTCATGAACAGATTCATCCCGTCTCGTCTTCAATTACCCCCTCCCCCCCCCCCCCCCCCCGCCCTTCTTATCACCCATGGTACACTGAATGCTGTGGTAAGGCAGTTGCTCTAAAGCAACTTGCCTTCTCTTCCTGGGAGGCGAATCCGACTGAAAGCAATCTCAGTGCATTCTAAAAATTCTGCAACATGTCTGTGACCGGGGGTCTGAATCCAAATCCAATCCAACATTGAATTGGATTCAATCCAATCAAGAAATCCAATCCAATCCAAGAAATCCAACATCTGAATCCAAATGTTGGACCATTTCTCAGGAAAGCAAAACAAAACATCGTTTTTAGATACAAAGGCAAGGCTCGTGTAAGAGCTAACACATAAAACACATAAAAACAAACAGACACACATATACACACAAAATAAATGGAGCGGGAGACAAGAGGGTGAGAGAGAGGGAAGCACAGTAACAGTAGATAACGTGGACATCGGGATATCTGCAGAAGGGAGAAGGCTGAGACGGGGTACACAGGATAAAACAAATGGACACAACAAGGACTTTCAGGAAAGAAAACGAAAATTGAAAAAGGTGGATGTGGGGTGTATTAAAGTGAGTAGAAAAGATCAAGGTTTTGTTTGAGGGAAGAAAAGACATGGTGGTGAACAGCTGTTTTGAAGACCCAGAGGAAGGAGTGGGATTGAAGAGATTGTGGGAGTTTGTTCCAGAGGAGGGAAAAAAGAGGAATGAAAGAGTAACGGTTGTCATGAAATTCGGTCTAACGTCTGAACCCAGGTGTCATGCATCTTTTGCGCGCTACGTGGCCGTTATAAGAACTCGGCCATTCAGCGCTATGATCATACCTGAGACATTAACTGTATGCTATGCTGGTGCATAACTAGATGGTATGTACCGCCACTTTGTTACGGCTTGCTTGCTTGTGCTCATCTGTAAACTCATTACTAGTTCAGATGTATGCTGATTATTGATATGATGTTCGCTGGTTCTCTTTGCAGGTATTGTGAGGGATCGAATGATATTAAAATCATGATCTGAGCCAATGTTGTAACTCTGATTCTTACAACAAAGGTAGCCAGAGAGTCTTGATTTTGGCAGTTTCACAAGAAGAGGGTTGCTGGCAGAACTTATGCATCCTGCAGAGATATTTGGGGAATATAGCACATACAGAGCAAGGAGAGCTAGGCCAGATAGGAGTTGGTAGAAGACAGAAAGACCACTAACCTGCCTGCGGTGAGCGAGTGAAATGCCCTTGGGGAAAGGAGATACCAATGATTCTGAAAGCCTTTGTTTCTACAGCCTGAAGCCGATCTAGGTGTGACGCAGGAGCACCAGCACAGGGGGCAGAGCAGGACTCCATCAAGCTGCGAATGAAAGCTTTGTATGTCGGGAGAGCTCAGTAGTGCCAAGAAAGGACTTTGCCCAATGATCTAAAAGCTTGAGTGACAGATATTTTTCGACAAGATTATTGAGAAAGAAGATGGGACGGTTTTCCAGATGGACTTTTTGGAGAGACAAGGTTAGAGTTTGAGATTTATCAGGATTGAAAGACATGTTCCACTTGTTGGACCAGTTTGTGATTTTATCCAGATCTGCAGAGAGTGAAGAGGCTGCTGCCTGCCGATCTGAGGGTTGAGATATGGAGCGGCTGAGGGTGGAGTCATCGGCAAAAAAGAGGATTTTCCAGAAAGTCAGAGAGAACATTTATGAAGATCAGAAAAGGCACAGGGCCCAGCACACTGCCTTGAATAACTCCAGCCTGAACAGGTAGGGGAGATGAGAGAATTCCATTAAGAGCCACATGTTGACTGAGAAAGTAGAAGAAGTCTGCAAGCCAGGCGTGGAGATTTCCATGGATACCATAAGAGGTGAGTTTGGTGAGCAAGGCGGGGTGCCAGACAGTATCGAAGGCACGTGATATGTCAAGGGAGACAGCTCTGATTTCCTGTTTGGCATTGAGGACCTCCATCCATTGTTGAGACAGCAGAAGCAGCATGTCCAGAGTAGAACGACCTGGTCTGAATCCAAATTGAAGATCCCAGATCAAGCCATTGGAGAAGAGGAAGGATTTGATGTTAGAAGCAATGATCGATTCCATGACCTTGCTGATTATTGGGAGCAGGCTGATTGGTATGTAGCTGCAAGGATCTGTTTTTGCACCTTTTTATGTAAAGTGGTGATGTTGGCTGATGTCCAAGCTGATGGCAAATGACCTTGAGCAAAAGAGAGGGTGAAGAGAACAGAGAGGGGGTGTGATAGAGTGGCAGAGCAGGATTTTAGGACCGGTGGGCTGATGCCGACTGGTCTAGTTGCAGGATCAGTTGAGGTTTGACAGAAACTTCACCTTTCCGGAAGAGAAGGTTACAGAGTTCAGGAGCAGCTGGTTAAGATTGGGTAAGGTGGGTAGAGAGAGCGATGGCTTTGGAACCCTTGGTTTTGACAGACCACAAAACTTCTTGCCAAATGGCTTCAGAATCTCCGGAGTGTTTTTTTGCATACCTCAAACAGGACCCAAGTGCGCTTTTTAGAGTAATGGCTTCCTTCTTGTACAAGCCAGACTTGTGGAGTGCTTGGGATATTGTTGTCACACGCACACAGTGAGCAGTCTTTGCCTGTAGGCCTGTAGCTCTTTCAAAGTTGTCATTGGCCTCTTAGTGGTCTCTCTGATTAGTCTCCTCCTTGCTTGGTCATCCAGTTTGGCAGGGCGGCCTGATGAAGGCATGGTCTTGGTGGTACCATACGCCTTCCACTTCTTAATGATTGACTTGACTGTTCTCCAAGGGTTATTCAAGACCTTTGAAATATTTTGATACCCATCCCCTGATCTGTGCCTTTCCATAACTTTTATCCCAGATGTCTTTTGAAAGCTCCTTGGTGCTCATCGTTGAGTCTTTCCTGTGAAATGCACTACCGAGCAGAGGAAAACCTACAGAAAGAGCTGATTTTATTCTGAAATACTCAAAATCACTACAATTTAACACAGGTTGGAGGCCAATTAACGTTGGCTTCACCAGCTCCTCTCCAATGTTATGGGGCTTTATGCATCTTGCAATATACCACGCCACTTCAAAGGACGCCAAGGAAACTTTCTCCAGAGAAAAGGCTGAACTCGAGGGAGCATCAATCCGACTTCGTTTCAACTGTTCTTCTTTGTCCTCCCAGTAACTCAGTGGCTTTTTGACAAAGTTTGGATGAACTGAATGCAAATGACGCTTCAATTTGTTTTCCTTCATAGATTCATTGGCGAGGACTTGCAGGCACTGAACACAACTAACTACTAACGAACAAACTAACTGAACTAAGGTCAGACATTCCCAGGTCTTGTGAAGGCATATTTCAAAAACTCATGCTTATACTGCAATTGTGTTGTGCGTTGGGACATTTTTCCAGTTAAAGACCAGACCTGGAATGAAAAGAGTTGTAAATTATAACATTTTTAGAAAACATCGGAAATTGGTCAAAAAGTTTTTAAAAATAACTAATTGTAAAGTTAATTATTAGGTTTGCTCTACAATGTAATCTGCAATTACATTGTAGAGGAATACCTTTTGTTTCTGCTAAAGTTTTTCTTGTTAGGTTTCCTTCACAATTACATTGTATAACATTTTTAGAAAACATTGTATAACAACAATTACATTGTAGAGGAATACCTTTTGTTTTTCCTCGGAGTTTTTCTTATTATTCTTCCACACTATTTTTCACGTCCGAAAACTTTAAAATTAATGTTCTCAGCAACCGTTGGTCCGATTGACAGGAATTTTTCATCAAATCATCGGCGAAGCACGTATAATTTTTTACTGCTAAATATGACATCATAGGTCACGTGGTATGGGCGCCATCTTGGAAAACACGTTCAACTTTGCCCCTCTATATCTCCGAAACGGCTCAATGGCAAAATTGAGTCATGGCTCATTCTAAAGAACTCTGCAATGGGACCAACAAACGTGTTTATTTAGTATATTAAAAGTGCTAATGTTATGAGGTTAGAATATGACAAATAGATCCCTTGTTCCCACGAATATGATATTTTTTTACATAGCCATAGTTAAAAAAAACTCAGAATGCAGAATTTTTCTACATCATACGTCACATGGTTCGGGCGCCATATTGCTTTTCGTGAAAAACACTAAAACACTTTTTCTCTACAACGGCTGAACAGATCGAGCCCAAACTTGGCATGCATAATCACATACCCATGACGAACAAAAACTTCGGTGATCATGATGTCATGCGTCACATGGTTTCGGAGTTATGACGTTTTTAAGCATAAACTTAAAATGCTATCCCCTCCATAATTTGTGAAGATATCGAGTGGAACCTTTACACAAATGTTCCCATGGGGAGGGAGTTAAAACGTTACTTGCGAAGTTTCGATAAGTCACATGGTTTGGCCGCAATAAATAATTGAAGGAAAATCCTAAAAACGCTTCCATCTCTTGAACTGCTGTATTGATCGACTTGAAATTTTAATGCAATGTAGCTTTCATCAAGTGGAATAAGTGTTTAAAATTTCAACATGATTGGTTGTATGGTCTCGAAACTTAGAAGTCGTTATTGTTGAAAGAAGAAGAAATGCAACACTTTTTCTTATCAGGCCATGTGACTCAATGTGCTACTGCCATTTTTCTGAATTATTTCCTTTAAAAATCATATTCTCTGCAATAATTGGACTGATTGACAGGAACAGTTTCACCATAAGAGCGACTTGGCCTGCAGAATATTTTAATGGTAATTATGACGTCACAGGTCACATGGTACCGGCGCCATCTTGGAAAAACCTAAAACATTTGCACCTCTACATCTCCAAAAACGCTGCACAGAAATAATTGAGACATGTCTCATTGCAAAGAACTCTCCATGGAGAATAACATATGTGAATGATGATGTCATAGGTGCCGCCGTTATATCGTCATAATTCGACAAGTAAAAACCTTTATCCGATCAGGATGAAATTTCTTCAGCATCTTTACGGCATAAATTGATGCAGAAATAAAATTATAATAACGTCGCAGGTGTTACGGATTCGTCACTTCCGTTGTGGTGGCTTTCATCCATTTGGGACATTTCTGGTTCCATGTATTATTATTATTGTTGTTTGAGGGAAATAGCAATTATTATTGTCAAAAGGTAAAAGGAATGTTTTAAAAATGAAACCAGATCGGGAACCGGAGGACGAAGAAGAAGAAGAAGAGAAAAAATGGCAGAGCGAATGAGTCGGACAAGAAAGCCGAGTTGCTCCGGGTTCTGAAGCGAACGTTGGCGAGCCAGAGTCACTAGCGAACTTTCGGGTTTCCGGGAAAGGAATTCCTACGACGGAGTTGTCATCGCTGTGACCGGTCAACCTGCATGTCAGGTTTTGCGATCGATTCAGGAGAGAATCATCGCCATGCCATGCGCCAGGAGACCGGGTCGTCGGCCATTTTGACTCGCGCAGGATTTGTGCTTCGCTCATGGTTTCGTTTCTTTTCGACAATTCTCACCGCATTCAGACGTCGATCTGGGGCATGTGTGTGACATGGATTTTTGAAGGTTAATTCGTCCATATCCGAGGGTGTGATATCTCGGTCGCCTGTAGGGTGCCTTTGGATTTCCCAGTCGCCTTGAGGGCGCCTTTGTACAGCTTTGGCTGTGTGACTGCCCTGGCCATCCGCACGGGATTCTGGTCTCATTTGGACATCGTTCTAGCGATCGCTGGAGCGAATCAACTTCGTCTTGGAGCCGGGAATAAGAGACATTGGGGAATGTTCTTGTTACACTCACTTGGAGCACAGTGAGTTATATATTGCAAAACTGATGGTACCATCATAGGACATATTGATTGTACTTTTGAATACTATTGTTGTTGTACTGTTATTCTTGTGTGATATTCATACAATGTTTGTGAATAACAATTGGGGTGGCTTCTCCATTGATCTTTGACACACAGAATAACACATTTTTCTGCCGTGACTCCTCTCGGGGCTCGGCGGTACTCCGTGACCAGGGGGTCGGGGAGGAGCATGTAACAGAAATTGGGGGCTCGTCCAATTGGCTCGGGGGCTCGAAATTGGGTCTTCGTCCGTGATTAAATTCCCAAATAACATTTGTCTGGGATAGAATTCCCGAACATTCCCAAAATTCCCAAATTTGGAATTTTTCTAACATTCCCAAATTTTTCAAAAATTTGGAAATTTTTGTGTGAAGGTTAGCAGGTGTTAACTGATAGTCACCATGGTGTTTGACGCAGAGAAGTTTGCGGCATCCCCTAATGAGGCACAGTTCCAAGCGTTAAAAAAATCGGAACACTTGATATTGGCCAGACATTTTAACTTGGAGGTCCGAGTTAATATGAAGAAAGCAGAGATGCAGACATTGGTGATAGAATCTCTGGTGGGACAGGGCACATGGACAGAGGTAGCCTTGGATTGGTTACCCGAAGAAAAAGAAAATGTGGAGCTCCGGAAACTGGAGATGCAACTGCAGAGCCAGGAAAGGTTAAAAGCAGAAGAAAGGAAGGCAGAAAAGGAAAGAGCAGGACAGGAACGAGAACTCGAGGAGAGAAGAGCAGAGGAAAAAGCAGAGGAAAGGAGAGCTGCACGAGAACTCGAGGAAAGAAGAGCAGAGGAACGGAGAGTTGAAAGGGAACTCGAAGAAAGAAGAGAAAAGGAAAGAGCATAGGAAAGAAGAGCCGAAAGGGAGTTAAAGGAACGTGACATGGAGTGTCAGAGGGAACTTAAACTCAAGGAGCTGCAAATAATGGAAGAACGGGGAGAGGTAACATCCATGCCGGCTAGTTCGACAACTAGTCAGAACACCTGGGATGTTGGAAGGCATGTGAGGCTGGTTCCACCCATCAATGAAAAAGAGGTAGCCAAGTTTTTTTTACACTTTGAGAAAGTGGCTCAAATGCTAAAATGGCCTGTGGGGTCCTGGACTGTGTTAGTGCAAAGTGTTTTGGTGGGTAAAGCTCAAGATATATTTTTGGCTTTACCGATTGACAAATGTACAGATTATGAGGAAGTGAAGAAAGCCATTCTCAAAGCCTATGAATTGGTCCCTGAAGCTTACCGGCAAAAAATTCGGAATGCCAGGAAGAGAGAGAGTGAGACCCATGTGGAGTTTGCCAGAATGAAGGAAACCATGTTTGATCGGTGGTGTGATTCGAAGGATATTGGGAAAGACTACGAACTGTTGCGACAATTGATCTTGGTGGAGGAATTCAAACAGTGTGTCCACGAGGACATTAAAGTACATCTGGAGGAAAAGAAGGTACCAGAGTTGTATGAGGCAGCAACCGTGGCAGATGACTATGCCTTGACACACAGGATGTGGTTCCAAAAACCTAACTTCCTGCCTAGAGTTAGCCAGGGGAGTTATTGTAAATCAGGGGCGGAGAACAAATATTCGTGGAGGCGGCCTAGAGATGACTATGAGGACAGATCTGATATCGCGACTCTTAGGGATCAGAAGTCTACAGTTCCAAGACAGACTTATCTTCCGGGGGGCTCGAGGCAGACCACGAGTTTTTCCTCCCCGCCTACTCGCACTTTTTTCAAGAAAACTGGACATTTGATGTCCCAATGTTATGCCCAGGAAAGGAAAAATCAGGAGCGGAGTCAGATTAGTACAACTCCGAATGCTTTGGCAAATGTGAGAAATCGTCCTTGGAGGACAGAGTCTTGTGGAGGTTCCCATGCCAAAGTTCCGGCATCTCAGAACGACCTTGTTCAAGGGGGTTACAAACCTTATATTTCAGAGGAGCTTGTGTCACTGGATGGAGACTTGACTAACCAGAGACCGGTTAGGGTATTGAGAGACACAGGAGCACATCAATCTTTGATGCTTGAAGGCATTTTGCCATTGTCAGAGAAGACAGCAACTGGTGTTAGTGTTCGTTTACAGGGGGTTGGTGGCTATGTGAAAGCTCCCCTTCATGTCATCCATTTGCATTCTGATTTGGTGTCAGGACTGGTCACCATAGGTTTACAAGCCACTCTTCCTGTAGAGGGTGTATCTTTTGTTATCAGGAATGACTTGGCCGGTGGTCAAGTTTCTGGTAACCCGATGTTTGTTGAAAAGCCTAGTATGGAAAATAATGCCGCGCAGTTAGAGCAGGAGATTCCGGGTATCTTTCCATCCTGTACTGCGACTCGTGCTATGGGTAGTAAGCACTCTGAAGAGAAGAGGAAGGTACTGACATCACGCTTTGCACAGGCACGTCTTGTCAAGTACCCACAAACTAAGTGTCAGCACACACAAGTCATGGATGGAGGCAATGTTGGCAAGCTCTTTGTGGGTGGACTGAACTTCAAAACCAGGGAAGTTGTTCTGGACTCTGTCTTCGGCCAATATGGACCACTCTTGGAAGTGCGGCTGATAAAAGACAGGGAGACGCAAAAGTCAAGAGGGTTTGGCTTTGTCACGTTTGAAAACACAAAGGATGCCAAAGATGCAGGATAGGATTTGAATGGCAAGGATTTGGATGGTCGGACCTTAATAGTAGAGAAGGCAGTCCATGGCCGGCGAGGGGGCTACAGAGGAGGAAAACGTGGAGGTAGGTTCAGGGGTGGCTATGGCTCCCGGGTGGGAGTAGTAGTTTGGTGGTGGCCACAGCCGAAATTGCTATGCAGGCTCCCAGAGTTACGGCAGCTCCCGAAGGGATGATTATCAGGGTAGTGGCCGAGAAGGAGACCGCTATTCACGTGACTACAGCGACAAGTGTTCCAACCATGATTATTATGAAAGTTAGGAAGAGTTGAAGCACTGAATGCTGCGGAGCAGCCGACCCAAGATTCCAACACGGATTAACCGTGAACTCCACGTTCTTAAAGGCATCCATGTAGTGAACTTTCCTGCATGGATTAACCGTGAACTCCACGTTCCTAAAGGCATCCATGTAGTGAATACTTCCAGGCCTCACCACCCAACCACCATTAAACCTGGCTCTCAGCTAGGCCTCCCTAAAAAGTGTTATAGATTTGCTTGACTTTGGATTTTGATCACACCCACTTAACCTTCATTCAAAAAAATGAAAAATAAAATTAGAGGTTGATGAGATGGAGTTTGGCTTTGCAGGAGTTCAACTTGGAAATTGAGCATGTAAAGGGCAGGGACAATGTCATTGCGGATGCTTTGTCCAGAGTGAACTAACTTTGGAGATATCTGTAGGTTGTTTGAAGTTTTGTTGCTTTATTTTTGGGAAATATTGATTATCGTTGCTCACGGGAATTGATGATTTGGGTGTGAGTTTACTTTTGTTTGTTGGAAGAGTTTTGCCTACAAAGAAAGTTTTCACTATGTTCAAACTTTCTTTCTTGAGGGGGGGAAGTGTTACGGATTCATCACTTCCGTTGTGGTGGCTTTCATCCACTTGAGACATTTCTGGTTCCATGTATTATTATTATTGTTGTTTGAGGGAAATAGCAATTATTATTGTCAAAAGGTAAAAGGAATGTTTTAAAAATGAAACCGGATCGGGAACCGGAAGACAAAGAAGAAGAAGAGAAAAAAGGGCGGAGCGAATGAGTCGGACAAGAAAGCCGAGTTGCTCCGGGTTCTGAAGCGAACGTTGGTGAGCCAGAGTCACTAGGGAACTTTCGGGTTTCCGGGAGAGGAATTCCTACGACGGAGTTGTCATCGCTGTGACCGGTCAACCTGCATGTCAGGTTTTGCGATCGATTCAGGAGAGAATCATCGCCGTGCCGTGCACCACGAGACCGGGTCATCGGCTATTTTGACTCACGCAGGATTTGTGCTTCGCTCGCGGTTTCGTTTCTTTTCAACAATTCTCACCGCATTCAGACGTCGATCTGGGGCATGTGTGTGACGCGGATTTTTGAAGGCTAATTCGTCCATACCCGAGGGTGTGATCTCTCGGTCGCCTGGAGTGCGCCTTTAGATTTCCGAGTCGCCTTGAGGGCGCCTTTGTACAGCTTCGGCTGTGTGACTGCCCTGGCCATCCGCACGGGATTCTGGTCTCGTTTGGACATCGTTCTAGCGATCGCTGGAGAGAATCAACTTCGTCTTGGAGCCGGGAATAAGAGACATTGGGGAATGTTCTTGTTACACTCACTTGGAGCACAGTGAGTTATATATTGCAAAACTGATGGTACCATCATAGGACATATTGATTGTACTTTTGAATACTATTGTTGTTGTACTGTTATTCTTGTGTAATCTTAATACAATATTTGTTTGTGAGTAACAATTGGGGTGGCTTCTCCATTGATCTTTGACACACAGAATAACACATTTTTCTGCAGTGACTCCTCTCTGGGCTCGGAGGTATACCATGAGCAGGGGTCATGGAGAAGCACGTAACACAGGTCATGTGGTTCTGTCGCCATATTGTTTAAAGTGAAAAGCCTGAAAAACCACTAAAATCCCATTTTCTCCAAAACGCCTGAACAAATCGAGGCCAAACTTTGCAGCCAGAATCGCATACCCATGACGAACAAAAAAGTCACCGAGCATGACGTCATGCGTCACATGGTTTCAGAGTTATGACGTTTTTAAGCATAAACCTTTAAAACCTAGCTCCTCCCTCATTTTTGATCCAATCGAGGAGAAACATCACAGATCTGTTCAGCATGTCATTCTACTAAAATGTCCTTTTGGAATGTGTGATAGGTCATGTGGTTTGGCAGATTTCGTTAATTAAACGAAAATATTTTAAAAATGTATATCTCTCGAATCGCATCATTGATCGACGTGAAACTTCATACTGTAGGAGAAGTCATGAAGAGTAACAAGTGTGGAAAATTTCAAGATGATTGGATGTACGGTCTAGAATCTAGAAGTTGTTATTGCGTAAATAAAAAGAGTCTTCGACTGTGGGCTTTTTTAGATATAACTTTTTAGATATTACCATTTTAAAATGAAGGCTACCATACTCAACCCGTTTTTCATTAAATCTCCTCACTTTTGAGAAATGACACTTGGATAAATTCCCAGAACTTGTCATTGTCTTGTTTCCTGTTTTTCACCCACACGCCCTGAATTTCCCTGAAATGCTGACAGTCAGTTCTCTTCCCTGAATACATTTTACATTATAAAAAGTCGTATTCAGTTCAATTTTAAACATTGTGAATTGACGAAGATGAACGACAACTTGTCTTTTTGCAGTCTTTACTCTGATGAAGCTTATATCAACTCACCAGGACATTGGTAAGTTCATTCAGAATTAAACTGTTAATGAGAGCTTTGTATGTGATTAATTATATAACTAATTATTTCTTTTTTCTCTTTATTACATCAATTCAAATATTGTGAATATCCTGGTTGAATTTAAAGTTGTTCCTCAAGAGATTCACAACGAACTGAATACGGGTTTGAATGAAGACACAGACGAGATTTTGTCTCTTGTCCAAAACGACCACCAGAGTCTGACCCTGGTAATTCATCATTCATCTCTCTGAATGGCACCAATAAACGGGAACCAATAAATGGGAGCTGACATTTATTTATTCATTGTCAATACGATGCATGTTTTTCTTTCTTTTTTCAAACAGAATACAACACCTGTTGAGATCGATGACCACAACCACGACCACGACTATGAGTGGGATGATTATGATCTCCCAAAGAGTGATTATTTCCTACCAACCTATGATACCCCTAAATTTTCATCTCGACGGTCTTGACACCAAACTCTATTTTTTAGAGGTATGTATGTGTATGTGTGCGTATGTGTGTATGTATGTGTGTGTATGTGTGTATGTGTGTGTGTATGTATGTGTATGTGTGTATGTATGTATGTGTGTGTGTATGTGTGTGTGTGTATGTGTGTGTATGTATGTGTGTATGTGCATGTGTGTATGTATGTATGTATGTATGTATGTATGTGTGTGTATGTGTGTATGCATGTATGTGTGTGTGTATGTATGTGTGTATGTGTATGTGTGTATGTATGTGTGCGTGTGGGGGGAGGGGTGTGGACGTGTGTGTGTGTGGGGGGGGGGGGGTGGTGTGTGTGTGTGTGTGTGTGTGTGTGTGTGCGTGTGTGTGTGTATGTGTGTATGTGGGGTACACCGTTGAGAATAGGTACACCATATCCCTGCACATCGTAAGAGGCGATTCAGGGTTGGCGTCAGGAAGGGCACCCGGACATAAATATATCATTCATATATTCCTCTCCTTGCTTCACCCCCCCCCCCCCCCCCCCCCTCCTCTTGTCTTTAACAGAAAGAGATTCAGAACCTGGAGACATCTGCTGTATTTGACTTGTGCTGGGAAGAAGCTGTTGGCTTGTGCTGGGAAGAAGTTGAATATATACCTCAAGAAAAATGTTTTAATAATATAAAGATTTTAATGTTTTCAATATTTATATATATTTGTTTTGTCTACAATTATTTAATTCTTAATTACAAAAAGAGAATAAAGGAAAAAGGAAAGGGAATTGGTACTTCAGCATCCTTTCAGAGGTACTGCTACGGTAAAACTATTCTCTGTTTTTGTTTCATCATTATACATTGCCTTCCTTTGACTATAACCAGGGTCAGCATTTGTTCCCGTTGACATATCAGGAATAAAACCTTCAACAGCTCCCTTACCCATTCTATCACGAAACGAATATAGTGTAAATTTCATCATTTCAGATGTAGCAGAGACATAATCAACCGCTTCAACCTCTTGTGTTCCAATATACAGGCGGACACGATCAAACATTTTCCAGAAGAAATCATTTACGAGTGTAGCATGAGTATTATTCGCAGCCTTAGTGAATTTAAATTTACACAGCAAGAAACTATCAGCTAGATTCAAGTACCTTTGTTGATTATTTATTTCAAAACGTTTTGTTCCGTTTGAATTCCAGTCTGTTCCTGTTATAGCATTTACCTTAAAATAGTCTTCTTTTTTAGTGGAGTTTGAAATGATAATCGTATCATCCAAATCATAGATACTATCAATCGCTTCCATACTTGTATTTATATAGCATTAAAATCGTTGAACCCTGACCCAAGTATTTTAATGATTTTTTGTCGTTCTTGTGAAGATAGTTGAGTTTTACCTTTTTTAATTTCTTTGATTGATTGTAATTTATGAGACTCCTTTTGAGCATCTTTTAAACTCTTTATAGCACCCACAACTGAGCCCACGGCAGAAGCAGTTGAACCAATTAGGTCTTTTTGTTTAAGGATGGTTGAACCAATACCCATTACAGAATATCAATTATCCCATTTCCTTTATTTCTAAATTGATGTCCCACACCCCGTTGTCTCTTTGGTTTATAGTATCCTCTCCCAAGAAACATACCTTCACCCTTATAGTATGGTGAAAGGAACATGCCCTCCCTTGTAATTATTTTATATTTTCCCAACTCGTGTTTTCTCACAATAACCATTATTTATTTATTTATTGAAAAACTTCACGTCGGTGAATTCTGATGGATATAATTTCATCATTAAAGGATATCATACGATTATCTTGATCGGTTATCCTAAAATTTACTCTGTATATGGTTTTTCCTGACACAGGTAAATAGACAAGATTTTTTGGTTCCATATTAAATTTATAACCAATCGGGGTTGAGTATGCGCTGAATGAAAATATTGTATTTGTTCTTATTCCATCGTTATAAGCACCATCATTCAAATCACAATAAATTAATACTGAATTTATACCAGAGGATATTTGAATGACATTATCACTGTAAAACGCCCCGTTAGTTTCAATCTTTTTTGAAGAGAAACCCAATAGCTCTCTAAACGATTTTTCAATTGTGAAATCAACTTTATAATTATTTTTAAGTTTAATAGTTGATTTTGAAGTGTGTTTTTGAATATCTATTACAATATTTTTTTGGTTCATCATCTTGTTCTTTCATAAGGCGAGAGACTTCAGAAGATATTTGATAAATCTCGTAAGCTCCGGGTGAAACGGTTATAGTTTTATATCCACTTCCTGGATTATAACTAAACTTGTTGTTTTTCTCTGTGATATTAAACAAGGTATTATAAGTTTCCATCGACAATAAAGATGCCTTATATTCTTTTGTGGGGTCAAGTTGTAGTGGGCAAGGGAATGATGCTGTGTAATCACTCGTTGTGAAATTAAAACGAAGAATTGTGCTTCTCATCTTATTTAATATCTAATAAAATATCTTTGTATTGACATTTATTAATTATTTTCATATTCATCAACTGGTCTAAAATGGCGGATGTTTCATGAAAACAATTGTTGTTTCCAGCCTTCTTACTACCGAACAACAATAATAGCCTATTAACTAATTGTGATGGGTCATTTGGAAGAAAGCTAACACCCGAACCAAGCTTACTTAAAGCATCAATAATATGTTTCTCCTTCTCATTCTTCTTACTTTTACGAGCAACAGAAACTCCATAATCAAGTGCGTTTAGCAACTCAATATACTCTCTATCTTCCTCTCTTTCCATATCAAGTGGTTCCTCAAAATATTTTGAACCGCTGAATCCGGAGTTTGTTCGAAGAAACATTAATCTTGGAGTTAATTCAACATTTGGTTGAGCAGAACTTAAAAACACCAATTTATCATTAAATATCAATAACTTTTCTTTCACAAGATGGAACTGTGCTGGTTCTTCTGTTGGAATGAGACCTGCTCTGGTTTTTGAACCCGCTGAATATTCATTGTTTTGAAGAGCTTCCACAACATAATTAGGGGGTTGATTTACCTCCTCAAGTTTCCGAAATAATCCTTCATCATCATATTCTAATTCTCCAAGTTCTTGCTCTGTCATTTGACTAAAATCTTTGAGCATTTGAAGTTTTTTCGGAGTAAATCTACCGTGGGAACTGTAGGTGAAATCGTTTGTTGAGTTTTTAAAAGTGGTTTAAAAAATTTATCTTGTTTTCTTTCAAAGGCTTCTTCACCAGTTAGTTTCTGTCTCCGTTTCTTCTTTATCTCTTCCTGTTGCTTTACAACTTTTGAAACCAACTCTTGATGTTCTTTAAACTTTCTTACTCTTTCTTCGGTATTCATTTTCTGTATTTATTTATTGAAAAATATCATTTAATGAATTGTAAAGGTCAATGAGAAAATTTTCCTTTTCTTCATCATTATAGTAAATGTGTTGAAATAAATCCTTTTCTTTAAATATTTTATCAAATTCTTGTTTGGTATTAATACGAGTTGTTATTTCTTCTTCACTAATACTTGTATCTCTGCTTTTCATACGTTTGCGTTTAGTCTCCTCATCGATATCAAAACCGAATGATAAAATCTTAACTCCATCACCACACAAATGTTTAATAATTTGTCTCATTCCTTCAGGATTAGTTTCTAAAATCCCAAGACCATTAGATTTTACTTTATTTAACTCACTCTTACAATGTGAATATTTTGTAAAACCAAGAGAGACCTCCTCAAATATTTGACCTTCGTTCCTCAATCGCATATGTTCCTCCATTGAAATGTCATAATAATCTTTCCCTTCTACTTCTCCTGGTCGCATTGCTCTGGTTGTAGTACCTACAAAATGAATCATAGGGTGTTCTTTGAAAAACTTACAATCTTTTCATTTTTACTATTCAAGAGTTTAGATTTATGAAAGTTCTTTCCTGAAGCAGATTTACCCACAAGATTAATAATAATAGTTGTCATTTATGTGTGTAAAATATCAGTTAGTATCTCATCTTGTTTCACAACAATATATTTATATTTTCCAATCGTGTGTTTCATATAATTTTCAAATTCTTTTTTACTACATAACGTAGAGCAATTATCTCTCCAAAAATTATTTACATCTATTGAATTTAACTTAAATAAAATAAAAGTATTGGCATCGTTTCTTATTGAGCACCGAGGGAGTTGAAAATATGACTGACTAAGATAAATACAATAACAAGAAGAATGGCTCCCTCTTGTATAGTAGCTATCCATTACTGTTTGGTTTCTCTCATTAACACAATCATCAAAGATAACGAGGTTCTTTTTTGATTTATCGAAATCTTGGGGTGAAGGTATATCATCTGTATTATCACTGAGAATACAAGTTATGGGTTTTGGTTTCGATTTTGATTTCTGTGTATCACAAAATAATTGTATTATATCTTCAATATTATAATCATTTAGTTTGTTTTGAAGTTTAAATAAACCGATAATGTCTTCCTTTTTAAGACCCGCATTAAACCCCTGTGAGAGTAGTTGATACTCGGGTTGAAAACTTGACTTCGTAAAACTTATTAAATTATCATAATCAAAAAAATTAGGACTAAGGAGCATCTTTAAAAGCAAACAGGTTTTTCCACATCCGCTTGAACCAACTATTAGACATCTCAATGAATTTGGAAGATTATTATGGTTATTAAATTTTATCTTATTTTCCCAAACGGGTAAAAAATCATTCATTTATATATTTGGAAAACAAGTTGTCTAACTTTTTTTGAGCTATTTTAAAAACTCTATATTTTATCCTGAGTTCAGGTTTAATTTCAAAATAATTCATTATTTTATTTATAATGAATTCCTGTATCTTGTATTAACATTCCCATTAAAATTATTTTAATAATAAATATCATTAAACCCTTATACATTTCCCCAATACAAATAGTCTCTTCCCTTGAAAGAAAGGGTGTATTATCATCATAATGCTTAACATTCATCTCTCTTATTAATCTTGTAAAGTAATTCATTTTTGGTTCTAATTTAAAAGAGTTATATATATTTTTATATTTTTTATTGTCATTCATTAAAATTAAATCACAGAATATACATTGTTTATATGAACCCTCATTATTAAGCCCTATTCTACCACAACAGCGGCAGATTTCTAAATTATCATATGGAGAGTCTGGAAATTCTAAATCTCCTTCAGAATTTATCATATTTAAACAGTAAATTTTTACTTAAACTAAACGTAAGTTTATTAGTTAATAAATACAATGTTTCAAAGCACAAAAGACAAATTTCAATCAATCTCTACTTCGGTGGAAGATATAGAAAAATATGTCAAAGATGTTAAATTGAACAAAGAAATACAAAGAAACACAAAGAAATACAAAGAACAAAGAAAATATGGAAATTTTTGGGTAAAACCAGTTATGGAAAATAACATGAGTCCCTCTATTTCATTTAAAGGAAGAGCTCTAACTATGCCTGGAAAGACATCCATTAAAGTAAATCTAACAAAAAAAATTTTCTCCTCTACTCCTGGCAATTTATTCAAAGCTTGAAAAAGTGATTGACCGCGATACTTTGAAAAAGAATGATAAGACCATCAACAATACACGTGGAGAAATTTGTATTTTCTTTAATAATCCAAAGGGTGTAGATCTAAGTAAAATGAATGATGTTAATATTTCTGGTGAAATGTCATTTCGTTCTATGATAATTAGAGATTATTTTAAGATAACTTTCGATATTAAAAATGTAGTGATTGAATCCGTTAATGAAAGAAAGTATTTTGGTATAGATGGAAAGGTTTTTTCTGCTCATTAAATATGTACAGCAGTGAAGATTTTACTATTTCATTGAACTCGGACGATAGTGATGATAGTATTTCATTGAACTCAGATGATAGTTATGATACTAATAGTTTGTGCTCAAATGATAGTTATGAGAGTAGCTTTATTGATGACTGAGTATGATTCTGAGTATTCATGTGGTAGTTGTGACTCAGATGATTCTGAGTGAAAAAGTGTTTTCGTTTAAGCACAGCGATATATATAAAACGGAGTTGTAAAGCTCAAAAGTGTTTTCGTTTAAGCACAGCGATATATATAAAACGGAGTTGTAAAGCTCAAAAGTGTTTTAGTTTAAGCACAGCGATATATATAAAACACCACGTTTTCTCACGCTATAAATATGGTTTATTGTGATACTTGCGAGAAGGAAGTAAAACATTATAAACAACATATTCTCACCGCAAAACATACATATAACATTCTTAACAAACTTTCCCCTCTTCCACCTAAAACAAAATATTGTAAGGTCTGTAAAACAACCACCCTCAAGAAGGGGTTTAAAGCCCATCTTAAAACAAACAAACACTTGTCAAAATTGTTTACTATTAAGAATACTGATGGTGCTTTCAAAAATCATATTAGAATACACATATTTGACTTTCATCCTCCTGGCCCCAACTCAATTGTTGAGGCTGTGGATATCATCAAACCCTCTGTGAAAGATTTTATTGAAAAGACTTGTTGAGTTGAAATCAATCAAGTTCTATATGGGTATTAAAATGAAAATCTCAAATGAAGATCCATTCACTTGTGATGTTTTCACTGATACAGCTTACATGAGAACAGGCACACACTTTATAACAACATACAATCAGGTTAATCCCGTTTATGATGAACTGATCCAGCAAGAACAATAACTTGAGCATACTATTACTGGAAGTGGTTTCAATATAGATGGAATACTATTTATTGACATTCATATTCTTAAATCAGATCCTCTAAACGCTTCTTCTTACATTGATTTACCTAGTGTTATCAAAAATAGAAAAGCAGTTATCAATATCAAAAATAAAGACAATAAATGTTTTCTCTGGTCTATTCTAGCACATCTACATCCACAAAATAGTCATGTTGAAAGAGTATCTCATTATAAAAAATATGAGAATATGTTGAATACAAAAGATCTAAATTTTCCAATGACTTTAAATGATATTCCTAAATTTGAAAAGATGAATAATTTATCAGTTAATGTTTACGGTCTGACGGAAACAAACAACATTCAGATTTTAAAGCTTTCTGAAAATTATAATCAAGCTCATATTAAGCTTCTATATTTTAATTCAGAGGAAAATTCACATACATCAAAGATATTACAAAATTAATAAAACCACAAGTATGTAAAAGAACAAATAAAATATATATTTGTATGTGTTGTCTTAACTTCTTCCATACACAAGAAAGATTAGATAAACAATCAAATTATTGTGGTGAACATAAATCAACGGTAATCAATATGCCTAAAGAATACTCCAAGATCTCATTCAAAGATGAAAAGAAAACAATAAAACATCCATTTGTTATATATGCCGATTTTGAAAGTATTCTAGAAAAAATTGATACTGCTTCTCCAGATTCAAAAGAATCATACACAAATAAATATCAAAAACATACTCCTTGTGGTTTTTGTTATTATATCAAATCATCCATTGGTGATAAATATAACAAGTTAGAGGTGTATAGAGGCTCAAATACCCCAGAGGAGTTTGTGAAACGACTAGAAAAAGACTGTGTTCGATTAACCAAGATAATGAGAGAAACCAATAAACCAATGTCCTTGATGAGTGAAGAGAAAAGGGAATTTAGAAAAAAAACAATGTCTGTCATATTTGTGAGGAGAAAATTGGTGAAGGTCTAAAGGTTAGAGATCATTGTCATCTCACTGGTAAATATAGAGGTCCGGCTCATCAAAGTTGTAATATTAATTATAAACGCCCCTCTTTCATTCCTGTCTTTCTTCATAACAATGCTAATTATGACACTCATATATTTATCAAGGAACTCTCAAAGACTTCTGGAAGTATCTCAGCAATTCCAAACACAGATCAGAAATACATTTCATTCACATAAACAATTCATACATCTCCTATAACTCAGATCAGATTTCTTGATACATTTAAATTCATGGCAAGTCCATTGGCTAACTTGGTTCAAAATCTAAAAGAGTTTCCATGTCTTTCAGAGTATTTTTCAGACAAAGATTTACTAACACAAAAGGGAATTTATCCCAATGACTATATGGGCTCATTTGAGAGATTCAATGAAAGACAACTTCCTTCAAAAGAAAATTTCTATAATAAATTAAATAATAGTCATATATCTGATAAAGATTATGTACACGCACAAAATGTTTGGGAAAAATATAACATCAAGAATCTTGGTGAGTATCACGATTTGTATCTCAAAACTGATGTGCTTTTGTTGGCTGATGTGTTTGAGGCTTTCAGAACAATCTGTCATTCTGGATATGGATTGGATCCTGCTCACTATTACACTGCTCCTGGATTGGCTTGGAGTGCTATGTTAAAGATGACTAATCAAGAGTTGGATCTTATAACAGATGTTGATATGCTCTTGATGATTGAGAAGGCAAAGAGAGGAGGAATTTCACGAGTCTGTTCAAAGAGATATGCTAAAGCAAATAACAAATACATTTCAAATTATGATCCATCGGTAGAGAGCTCCTACTTGATGTATTATGATGCAAATAACTTGTATGGGTGGGCAATGTCTCAAGCACTTCCTTATGGTGGTTTGAAATGGGTTAAAGAGAAATATCATGAGAAAGTTCTACAAAATCTCTGTATATCAACACAAAAAGAATTGGATGAAACAAAGAAGGGATATTATTTTGAGGTTGATTTGAAATATCCAGAGGAACTCCATGACCTACACAAAGATCTCCCATTTGCTTGTGAAAAGGAAAGTCCAAAGAAGGAGTGGTTAAGTGATTATCAACAATCATTTAATGTAAAGGGTAAAGCATCAGAGAAGCTTCTAACAACACCATACAACAAGAAAAATTATGTGCTCCATCAAACAAATTTGAGACAATGTCTTTCAAAGGGTCTCCGTGTTGAAAAGATACATAGGATTCTCAAGTTTAATCAGAGTCATTGGTTGAAAGAGTACATTGATTTTAACACACAATGCAGGATTGAATCAAAGAATGATTTTGAGAAAGACTTTTATAAGTTGATGAATAACGCTGTATTTGGAAAAACGATGGAGAATGTCAGAAAGAGGAAAAACATTCGTCTATCAACATCATGGAAACAAGCATCAAAATTAATCAACAGACCAAGCTTCTCGAGAGTAGAAGTTTTTACGGAAAACTTTTGTGCGATACATTTGATGAGAGAAAGCGTTGAGATGGACAAACCTATTTACATTGGTACCTCAATACTTGATTTATCAAAGTCCTTGACGTATCATTACTTTTACAATAACTTGAGGAAGAAATATCAAAATGATGTTAATCTACTTTATATGGATACAGATAGTTTTATTTTGAAAATTAATACTGATGTTTATTCAGACATGAAAAAGGACATTAATATCGATGATACTAGTAATTACAGTCCAGAGAGTGAGTTGTTCTCTTCTAAAAATAAAAAGGTGATTGGAAAGTTCAAGGATGAATTAGGAGGATATGTTATGAGTGAATTTGTGGGATTGAGGTCAAAGGCTTATGCTTATAAATACATTGTGAATAACGTTGAAAAGACTGATAAGAAGTTAAAAGGTGTAAAGAAAAATGTTATTAAAGAAACAATAAACTTAAAGGATTATTATAACTGTTTAACAACAAAGAAAGAAGAGTTTAGAAAGATTAATGGAATAAGAAGTTATAAACATCAATTATATTCAGGAGAGGTGAATAAAAAAGCATTGGGGGCTTTTGATGATAAGAGGTTTATTTTAGAAAATGGAATTGATGTTCTTTACGAACCTTATGCTGATTTTGAATGGTTATATGGTTATATAAGTGATAAGATATAAGTGATAAGATATATATAAGTGATAAGATATATAAGTGATAAGATATAAGTGATAAGATTTATATAAGTGATAAGATATATATGTGATAAGATATATGTATAAGTGATAAGATATAAGTGATAAGATATAAAAGTGATAAGATATATATAAGTGATAAGATAATGGGGTTAGGGATTTTAAGGGGCTACCGCTGCCTTTTTCATGAATATATAAATGATAGAAACAAGTATCAACCAGACTAAAGAGTGGAGCTGTAATCAACCTTGGTAGGGGAAGGTGGTACAAAATGGACCCCTGGGGTCATATGGACCCCTTGGTATATTCCACCAGCAGCAGCTTGTATCCTCCTACCATTTGTATCCTCCTACCTCCTACCATTTGTATCCTCCTACCTCCTATCCTCCTACCTCCTCCTTGTATCCTCCTACCTCCTACCATTCTCGGCTGCTGGTGGAATATACCAAGGGGTCCATATGACCCCAGGGGTCCATTTTGTACCACCTTCCCCTATATAAATGGAAAACATAACGAATGTGAAAAATATCAAATAGGTATAATTGAAAAGGCAACTGGTAAAAAAGTTCACAAAACAAATAAGAGAATTAATTTAAATACCGGTGAGTTGGGCAAAAAAGATGGAAATATTTTTGAGTGGACGGAAAACTTTGATGGTTGTCAGGAAAATATATACTTTAATTTTAAAATGGTGTGTGGCACTGGAGGCGCTCAAACAAGAACATTGAGGGAGGTTTATCATTTTATCTTAGCTCGGTTAAAATATCTTGACAAAGAACCAAACTCAAACATCTTTTTTGTTAATATATTAGATGGTGATGGAAGTGGTAAGAGAATTAAATTATTTCCCACGCATAAACAAATATTCGTAGCATCATTGTTTGAGTGGTCTAATGAACAACATTGAGGATAAGAGATAAGAGTAGGTGGATAAGAATAGCTAGTATGTCAAAAGGCCAAAAGGTTCGTAAAGATCAGGGTGGGAGAAATAGAGGTGTTCAGGGGAAATGAGGGTGTGAGGAAAATTAACATGTAAGTGAATGGACACAATGTGTCCTTTCCTCCTGACAAGGTGGAAAAGTTTCTGTCAACCCTCGACTCTGATTCAGCAACTGGTCCTGACAGCATCAGCCCACGGGTCCTAAAATCATGTTATTCCGCTCTTTCACTCCCTCTTTCTGTTCTCTTCACCCTCTCTTTTGCTCAAGGTCATCTGCAATCTGCTTGGAAATCAGCCAACATCACCGCTTTGCACAAAAAAGGTGCAAAAACAGATCCCAGCAACTACAGACCAATCAGCCTTCTCCCAATTATCAGCAAAGTCATGGAATCCATCATTGCTTCAGATATGAAATCTTCCCTCTTCTCCAATGGCTTGATCTCTGATCATCAATTTGGTTTCAGACCTGGTCACTCTACTTTGGACTTGCTGCTTCTGCTTTCTCAACAATGGATGGAGGTCCTCAATGCCAAACAGGAAATTAGAGCTGCCTCCCTTGACATTTCACGTGCCTTCGATACGGTCTGGCACCCTGCTCTGCTCACCAAACTCTCCTCCTTTGGTATCCATGGAAATCTCCACGCATGGCTGGCGGACTTCCTCTCTGGTCGTAGTCAACGTGTGGCCCTGAATGGGTTTCTCTCATCTCCTTTTCCTGTTCAGGCTGGAGTTCCCCAAGGTAGTGTTCTGGGCCCTGTGCTTTTTCTGGTCTTCATCAATGATCTCTCTGACTCTCTTGAAAATCCTCTCTATCTATTTGCTGCCGACTCTACTCTCTGTCGCTCCATTCCTCATCCCTCAGATCGGCAGTCTGCAGCCTCCTCACTCTCTGCAGACCTGGACAAAATCACAGACTGGGCAAACAAATGGAACATGTCTTTCAATCCTGATAAATCTCACACTCTTACGATGCCTCTCCGAAAAGACCGACTGGAAAACCCTCCCATCCACTTTCTGAATAATCCTCTCCAAGAAGTTCTGTCACTCAAGCTTTTGGGTCTCACTATTTGACATGATCTTTCCTGGGAAAACCACATTTCAAATCTGGCCTCCAAAGCCAGTCGCCGACTGGGCATCCTCCGTTGTGCGAAGTCCTTCCTTGGCACACCTGAGCTCCTCACCACATACAAGGCTTTCATCCGCAGCTCTATGGAATACTGCTCTCCCCTCTGGTCTGGTGCTCCTGCCTCACACCTAGCCCATCTTCACGCTGTTGAAACCAAAGCGTTCAGAATCATTGGAATCTCCCGCGATGAAGCTAACTCCAAGGGCCTTTCACTCACTCACCACAGGCAGGTTGGTGGTCTTTCCGTCTTCTACCGACTCCTCTCTGGCCTTGCCCACCCCAGCCCTCTCTGGGCTCTGTCCCCCAAATATTCCTACAGGTCGCACAAGATCTGCCTGCAACCCTCTTATGGTTAAACTGCCAAAATCAAGACTTTCTGCTCACCTTCACTCCTTCATTCCTCTTTTCTCCCGCCTCTGGAACAAACTCCCTCACTCTCTTCAATCCCACTCCACCCTCCAGGTCTTTAAAACAGCTGTTCACCACCATCTCTTATCCTCCCCCATCCAAAACCTTGATCTTTTCTACCCCCGCTAATTTCGGTCCCCTTGTGTTTTATACCTCTCACCCCCACCCCCTCCCCTTCCCACGCCTCCTGCCCCCAAGCCCTCTCCCTCCCACACTTCTCCCTGCTCTCAAATGTTGTGGTTGTGTGCTTCCCCTTCTCTCCCCATCTTGTCTTCCGCTCCCTCTTTTTGTATATTTTGTTTGTTTGGTTGATTTGTTTGTGAAATAAATGTTAGCTCTTTCACGAGCCTCGCTTCAGTATACAAAAAAAAAAAATTAAATTAAATTAAAAAAAAATGGAGAAATGATGGGTGGTCCAGGAACAACATTTATTCCCTACTTACATAGCTTTGTTATATTCGAACCATCTCCAACTTGATCAAAGTTAACAACGAATTTTGCTCACCCATAAAGGTTCAGAGAGGGGTAAGGCAATTTTGTCCACTTTCAGGTCTATTATTTGCCCTCGCCTTGGAACCTCTCTTAATCGCTCTCAGAAAAGATATCCCTGGACTTGTTCTTTCTCCAGGACACCCACCTTTGACCCTGTCTGCATATGCCGACGACCTATGTGTCATCATAAAAAGAAAATGCGACAGTGCTGCCTTGGCAAAGTGTTTGTTGGACTTCAACCTTGCCTCATCATTAAGATGCAATTGGGGGAAAAGCAAGGCTCTATGGTTCCCTTTTCCCAACAATGACTTACCTGTGCCACCGTTATTACCACCACCCCGCCAACCCCCCTTCCTGCAGAGCTAGTGTGGGAAAACGATGGCATCAAGTATTTGGGCATCTTCCTCGGTCCTCCTCAGTATGTCCAAAACAATTGGGAGAGGATCATTGACCAGGTGGATAAGCGTTTGAGCCGATGGAAAAGAGCTCTACCCCACCTTTGCTATAAAGGTCGTGTGCTGCTTGTCAACAACGTAGTCACTACCCTTTTGTGGCACCGTTTCATCTGCCTGCAACCACCGAAGGTTTTGCTTCAAGCTATTCAGAGAAAACTGGTGGATTTTTTGGGGGGGAGTCTACCACTGGCTTCGACCCAGCGTCATATGTTGTCCCTCAGCCGAGGGTGGTCATGGTCTTGTTGACGTGAAATGCCACCTGTTGGCCTTCCAGCTGCGCTCCATCCAACGCTTGCTTTACGCAGAACACTCACCAGGCAAGCCCTTGGCCTGCTCTATTCTTCAACGAGCTGGGAGGCTCGGTTACGGTCAGGAACTGTTTTTGACCAACCTACAACACGTTGATGCATCTCTGCTTCCAGTCTTTTATCAGAGCCTCTTGAATGCCTGGCAGGGCGTTTTGATAAGTCGTCAAACAGACTCGAATGGCACTAACATGTTTGCACACGAGCCTTTATTTTTCAATACACTTTTCCCCGATATCCCGAGGAGTCGCAATTTCTGCAAACATTTTAAAGTGGCCAACATTTTAAAAGTGCGTCATCTCCGGCATGACTCTGGACATGGATAGAAACCTGCAAACGAGCTGGCGGACCTAACAGGTGTTCATTCCAGGAGGTTAATCGGGAACATACTAAGAGCGGTGATCCGAAGAGGCCACCAGCTAGGCCTACATTGGACCCAGGACGCAGAGGTTGAGCCCACAGTTCCAAAATTAATTGTGGCTTTTACCCCAAATGATCTGCCCCCCATGAGTACAGGGTCACCCCCCTTCCATGCTATGAGCAGCAAGAGCATTTATAGGTCTTGTGTGAAACTACCTCTTGGGGACCCACCTCTAGCTGGGGTTACCCGGTGGAAAGGACTCTTGCCTCCCGGTCCCCCCTCTGGGCCTTTATGGGATACAATGTATGCTGGACTTATATCTAAAAGAACAGGTGACCTTCAGTGGCGTTTGGCCCACTGGATTGCTCCTTCCAATGCTGTCATTCGTTTTTCTTCCCCCCATTTCTGGCTGTTGCCCTTTTTGTCTGGAGAGGGAAGACTTGTTTCATGCCTTCATTAATTGTGAAAGACTTTCTCCTTTGCTTTATTGGTTAAATTTTATTTCCCATAGATTGCGGATTACCTTTTCTTTGAAGGCTTAAATCTTTGGGTTTCCTCCCAAAAAGGAAACTACATCTATTGTATTCAGTTTCCAAACCGCTACCGCTAAACTTGCCGTATATCTGTCATGGAAGGCGAAACTGGGCGGTAGACCCATGCAAGAATGAAGTATTATGGTTTTTTTTAGTTCTTTGGTGTCAGCAAGGCTCAACTTGACCCTGTCTTGAATTGCTCAACCTTGAATTTGGGTTGAGGTTTGCTCAAGGTTTGCTCAACCTTGAATTCAAGCCAAGTTGAACTTGAATTCAACTATGCCCAAACTGCAAACGACCTTGCAAATTTTATTGCGAACTGGTGTGTTGAAGGGATTTGTAAAGTCCAGGATAACAAATTAATAATTTCTTTATAATATATTTTGGTTGTTCTCATACACTGTTCCATGCTTCTCCTTGCCGGCCTTTTTCTCCCCCTCGTCTTGACCTACTCTTTCTTTCTTCCGTCTCTCCTCATGTTTGCAAATGCGAATGTAAATTTGTACATATAAAATTAATTATGCCTAGTTTAGAAATTAGGAAATTATGCCTAGGCTTTCTCCTTGTGTTTTTTTTGGTATTTTTGCCTTTTCTGTTGTTTGGATTGCAGTGCACTGATTGTTTTTCCCTTTTGGGATTTCTATGACTTTGTTGAATTTCCTTGAAGCGTGCTTTGGTGTTACTCTTGTTTTATACTTTTATAATAAAAAGGGTTTAAAAGTCAGTCTCTGTCTCTGTCTGTCTGTCTGTCTGTCTGTCTGTCTCTCTCTCTCTCTCTCTCTCTCTCTCTCTCTCTCTCTCTCTGTCGCCACCTATCGGCTGTCGGTGCGTTGGGTGTAGCGTCATGGCGGCTGTGAGCAACTGCTCGGTGTTTTGGTGAGTCCGTTGTGAGTTTCCCCCCCCCCTCTCCTGCCCCCCTCCCTCTCCTTTTCCATCCTGTGTGCTTCGGCATTGTGTTTTCATCCGTTCTGCACCCTTGTCTTCGAGAGAGAGAGGATTGAGAGCGAGCCCCTTTTGGGTGCGGCCTACTGGCTTTGACGACGCTTTGTAAGCCATTTTTGTGCTTATAATGCACGTTTATTATTATTTACTTTAGTTCGATTATTTAGGTTTGATACCTTCTTGTCCGGTTCGGACAAGGGGGGGGGGGGGGGGGGATTTCGCTGGTATGGCGAATACACGCTCTCGTTACGAGGCGTTCGAAAATTTAACGCGTAAGCATGCATTCACATGTGTTCCGCCTGAAGGAGCTCCGGCTGAGGACATTATCCTTGCCGTGGGATCCATCATAGGAGACGGTAATGTTCGTGCGGCATCACGAATGGACCAGAAATTTGTTGTCTTCGTGTCAGAAGAAAAACTCGTTCATGACGTTGTTAGTACCGGTCTAACCATAAAAGGGGGTCATTATATTACGGTATCCCCTATGGATACACCAGCTACCAAGATAACAATATCCAACGTTCCACCGTTTATGCCAGGCGAGAAACTCCTATCCGTTCTGTCTCGTTATGGTAAAATTGTTTCCCGAATCTCAATGATTCCGCTCGGGTGTCGCAGCGATCGTGTTAAACACGTAATGAGCTTTAGGAGGCAGGTGTACATGATTCTCCCAGATCGCGGAGCCGATACAGGTTTAAATATATCCTTTAAAGTATCGTTGGATGATCGGGAATACCACATGTATGCTTCCTCAGCCTCCTTAACTTGCTTTAATTGTGGAGAATTCGGACACGTTAAAAGATTCTGTCCTAGGGCCTCTTGTCCGAAGTGTGGTGAACCGGGACATAACGAAAGGGTTTGTAAAAAGGCCAATCCCTCCACTGCGCCTTCTGACACCCGGACCGTATCTCCTGTTACCCTTACCGTACCTTCCGTCACCCGGACCGTATCTCCTGTCACCCCTACCGTACCTTACGTCACCCGGACCGTACCCTCTGACACCCCGACTGCACCTTCGGACGCCCCGACCGTACCTTCTGACACCCCGACCGTACCTTCTGACACCCCGACCGTACCTTCTGACACCCCGACCGTACTTTCTGACACCCCGACCGTACCCTTTGACCCCCCGACCGTACCCTCTGACACCCCGACCGTACCCTCTGACACCCCGACCGTACCTTCTGACACCCCGACCGTACCTTCTGACACCCCGACCGTACCTTCTGACACCCCGACTGAGTCGTCTGTCACACCGGTGCTTTCCGATTCCAATGTGATGACACCCACCGATGTGACTGACACAACTAGCATTGCCCCCTTTCCCGAACCCATGAACGAAGAATCCATAGTGTATGCTAAAAAGCGAAGAGCACCAGCGCCAAGCATTTTCGCTGGTGCTGCAAAGAAGGCGGTCATGGGCGGCACCATTTCCGGTGCACATGTGTCCGAGTGTCCCTCTGACATTCCCTCACTAACTGAGTACACGAATACCGTTGTCATTGACACCAGTGAGTCTCATTATGTAAATGAGCCGAAAAATAAAATTTGTACCTCTCACCTGGAAGTTTCTGAGTGCGAAACCTCCAGTGAAAGTATTACCATTTCCGAGCTGGGAAATATTTTTCCGCTTGTCCCCCCTTTAAATACCGAGCAGACTAAGGATTCAATAAACATTCCCACTGTACAAACGGGGCCGGTAAATCTGAGTTTGCTGGGATCTCAAACCCAAGCTCCGACCCCAGATACAAATATCCACCAAAGTGTTAACGAGTGCTCTCGGGAACACCTTGGGAAACTTGTGAAGGTGCCTCCAGACAAGACCGCGGGGGCAGCGGGTAATACCCCAGATCCTGACGACATGTTATCTGACGTGTCCGAGTCCGAAGATGACATTGAGGCAACCGCGCTGTCACAAGCGATGACAGGTCACTCGCAGATATCCCCTCAACTCATTCTTACCTTCCTTAACGAAACGTATCGTCACCGCAACATTGTCATTAAAGACTATTTCCCTGACTTGGCTGCATTCATTTGCACCGCAAAGTCAATAATCAAAGCGCGTGAGGATTTTGACCTGACGAAATCTCAATTCCACAGGTTAAGAAAGTTTGTTACCTGAGCAGGTACGGAGTGTTCCCAAGCACAGGGCGATTTCATTACCACGGAATGAAAAACATTTCCTTTGCGACCTTAAGCATGAATGGTGGGGGTGCAAGTCACCTCCGTCAGGCCCAAGTCAAAAACTTGTTTGACCGTAAAAAGGCAAATGTTCTTTTACTACAAGAGACCCACATCACACCTAACGTGGAACATGACTGGTGCCAAACTTTCAAAGGGCAATGCTATTTTAGCAATCTGTCAGCCTCATCTGCTGGGGTTGGGTTTTTTCTAAAGCCAGGCCTAGCTTTTGAGTCTTGTCATTTTCAGGAAGTCATAAAAGGCCGGCTTATTTCCCTTCAGCTTGCACATCAAAACTTCCGCTGTACCATTTTCAATGTGTACGCACCTAGTGAGAGCAGGGACCGAAAGGCCTTCTTCACCTCCATGGTAAACCACGTGAAATCAGTTGATCTCGACCAATGTGTGTGCATTGGTGGTGACTTTAATTGCACCTTTGACCCTTCGAAGGATAAAAACTCTGCAGAACCCCACCCCGAGTCCCATGCGGACCTATCCCGTTTCTTTAAGACGGCCGGTCTACTGGATGTTTGGCGATTGCATCACCCCAACATAGTCCAGTTTACCTGGTGTCGATGTGCCAATGGCCGGGTGTCTTCGGCAAGACTCACCGCTGGTACATTAATGTACCCTTTAGGAACGTCGCGGCCTCTTCAGGTTGTTTTCCGTCATTGTTTTCAGACCACCATATGGTAACCTTAGATCTTTCTTTTCCTCGACCCACATGCAGAAATAGTTACTGGAAGTTTAACGTTAAACTTTTAGAAGATAGTTTATTTACAGACTCCTTTCGTGATTTCTGGGCTGAAATGAGTAATAAAAAATCTTCTTTCTCCTCAATTAGTCTCTGGTGGGATAACCTAAAGGCCCAAATTCGAGTATTTTGTCAACAATTTAATTCGCACTGTACCAATGTAAAACATATCACGATGGCTTGCTTGGAAGCAGACATCTTAAGGTTAGAGAGCAAGTTGGCCAATGAGAGCAACCCAGTGAACTATCGGTTGCTACTCGAGAAGAAGGCCCAATTAAGGGATTTGATCCATGAAAAAGCAGCGGGCACACTAGTTCGGCTAAGAATACAAAATATAAAGGTTTCAGACACCCCAACTAAGGCTTTCTTTCACCTAGAAACTGTAGAGAAACCAGCACGACTTATATCTTCGGTTTTGGACCCAGGGGGGAACATCCTAACAAATCCGAGTGATATAAGATTAAATGTAATCGATTTCTTTTCTGAACTTTTCAAGGCCAAAACAGTTTCTCACGAAATGATGAATGTTTTGACCTCTCATCTTCCTTCCGTGGCTGAGGCCCAACGTCTGGAACTGGATGCTCCAATTACCCTTCCAGAGCTAACCGGTGCACTCGCTGAGATGGAGTCGGGAAAAGCCCCTGGCATCGATGGCCTACCGGCCGAATTTCTTTCGGCATTCTGGGACATTTTGGGCCCAGAGCTGCTCAATGTTCTGGATGCATCTCTTTTATCCAGAGAATTACCGCTCAGTTTTAGAAGAGCAGTACTCTGCCTGCTACCCAAGACTGGCGATCTCCGACACCTGTCAAACTGGCGTCCGATCTCTTTGTTGTGCACGGATTACAAACTGTTTTCCAAGGTCCTTGCGAACCGGTTGAAGACAGTTATTGGGGACCTGGTGTCACCTGATCAAAGTTGCGGCATCCCTGGCAGATCCATCTATGACAACATATTCCTAGTCAGAGATTTGTTAACTGGTAAATGTGTCAAAGAGGATTTTGGATTGGTGTTTCTTGACCTTGCAAAGGCCTTTGATAGCATTGATCATGAGTTTTTGTGTCATGTGTTACAAGCTTGTGGGCTTGGCACTAATTTTAGAGCCTACATAGCTTTGTGATATGCAAACATCTCCAGCTTGATCAAAGTTAACAACGAATTTTGCCCACCCATAAAGGTTCAGAGAGGGGTAAGGCAAGGTTGTCCACTTTCAGGTCTATTATTTGCCCTCGCCTTGGAGCCCCTCTTAATCGCCCTCAGAAAGGATATCCCTGGACTTGTCCTTTCTCCAGGACACCCACCTTTGACCCTGTCAGCTTATGCCGACGACCTTTGTGTCATTATAAAAAGAAAATGCAACAGTGACGCCATGGCAAAGTGTTTGTCAGACTTCAACCTTGCCTCATCATTTCAGGTGTAATTGGGGGAAAAGCAAGGCTCTGTGGATCCCCTTTCCAAAAAATGACTTACCTATGCCACCGTTATTACCACCACCTCCCCTTCCTGCAGAGCTAGTGTGGGCAAACGATGGCATCAAGTATTTGGGCGTCTTCCTCGGTCCTCCTCAGTATGCCCAGAACAATTGGGACAGGATCATTGACCAGGTAGATGGGCGTTTGAGCTGATGGAAAAGAGCTCTACCCCACCTTTCCTATAAGGGTCGCGCGCTAGTTGTCAACAACCTCGTCACTACCCTTTTGTGGCACCGGTTCATCTGCCTGCAACCACCGGAGGTTTTGCTCCAAGCTATCCAGAGGAAACTGGTGGATTTTTTTTGGGGGGGCTACCACTGGCTTCGACCCAGCGCCATATGTTGTCCCTCGGCCGAGGGTGGTCATGGCCTAGTCAATGTGAAATGCCGCCTGTTGGCCTTCCGGCTCCGCTCCATCCAACGCTTGCTTTATGCAGAACACCTACCAGGAAAGCCCTTAGCCTGCTCCATTCTTCAACGAGCTGGGAGGCTCAGATACGGACAGGAACTTTTCCTGACCAACCTTCAACACGTCGATACATCTCTGCTCCCAGTCTTTTATCAGAGCCTCTTGAATGCCTGGCAGGGCGTTTCGATAAGTCGCCAAACAGACTCGTATGGCACTAACATGGATGCACACGAGCCTTTATTTTTCAACCCACTTTTCCCCGATATACTGAGGAGTCGCGACTTCTGCCAGCATTTTATAGTGGCCAACATCCTGAAAGTGTGTCATCTCCGGCACGACTCTGGACAGGGATGGAAGCCTGCGAACGAGCTGGCGGACCTAACAGGTGTTCGGTCCAGGAGGCAAATCGGGAACATACTAAGAGCGGTGATCCGAAGGGGCCACCAGCTAGGCCTACATTGGACGCAGGACGCAGAGGTTGAGCCCACAGTCCCAAAATTAGGTGTCGCTTTTACCCCAAACGAGCTGCCCCCCATGAGCGCAGGGTCACCCCCCTTCCATGCTATGAGCAGCAAGAGTATTTATAGGTCTTGTGTGAAACTTCTTCTTGGGGACCCACGTCTAGCTGGGGTTACCCGGTGGAAAGGACTCTTGCCTCCCGGTCCCCCCTCTGAGCCTTAATGGGATACAATGTATGCTGGACTTATTTCTAAAAGAACAGGTGACCTTCAGTGGCGTTTGGCCCACTGGATTGTTCCTTCCAATGCTGTCATTCGTTTTTTTTCCCCCATTTCCGGCTGTTGCCCCTTTTGTCCGGTGAGGGAAGATTTGTTTCATGCTTTCATTAATTGTGAAAGACTTTCTCCTTTGTTTCATTGGTTAAATTTTATTGCCCATAGATTGCAGGTTACCTTTTCTTTGAAAGCTTACATCTTTGGCTTTCCTCCCAAAAAGGGAACCACATCTATTGTATTCGGGTTCCTAACCGCTACCGCTAAACTGGCCGTATACCTGTCGCGGAAGGCGAAGCTGGGCGGCAGACCCATGCAGGAATGCAGTATTATGGTGTTTTTTAGTTCGTTGGTGTCAGCAAGGCTCAAGCTTGAATTTGGCTGTGTCCAAACTGCAAACGACCTTGCAAATTTTGTTGCGACCTGGTGTGTTGGAGGGATTTGTGAGGTCCAAGATAACAAATTGTTAATTTCTGTATAATACAGTGCGGGTGTTTCTTATACACTGTTCCATGCTTCTCCTTGCTGGGGTTTTTCTCCCCCTGGTCTTGACCTACTCTTTCTTTCTTAAGTCTCTCCTCAGGGTTGCAGATGCGATTGTAAATTTGTACATGTAAAATTATGCCTAGTTTAGAAATTATGCCTAGATTTTCTCCTCGTGTTTTTTTTGGTATTTGCACCTTTTCTGTCGCTTGGTTTGCAGTGCACCGATTGTTTTTTCCTTCCGGGATTGCTATGATTTTACTGATTTTCCTGGATGAATTGCTTTTGGTGGTACTCTTGTTTTATACTTTTATAATAAAAAGAGTTTAAAAGTCAAAGTCTCTCTCTCTCTCTCTTTCTCTCTCTCTCTCTCTCTCTCCTGGCTGTTGTGTGTTGGGCGTGGCAAGATGGCGGTTGTGCAGTTCGGCGAGGTGTGAGTTGCTTTGGCTGTCGAGTGTTCCAGCTGTTTTTTTTTCACTTTGTTTCAACCTTTCCCTCTCCCCCACGACCCCCCTGTTGTTCTCATATCATTACGCCATTAGTATTCGTGTTTCCTCCCCTGTGCTCGAACCGTTCCCCTGTATTTTCTTTCCCTCCCTTCCCTTCTTCTTCTTCTTCTTTTTCGAGAGAGACAGAGCGCATGCGGTGGGTGATGGTAAGTGAGTTCGTTGCTTTCCATTGCATCCGCATGTTCTTATCGCTTCATGTAAAGTGACGAGAACTGTTCTTTTGAATTCATTACTTTCTCCCTTTTGTGTTGCTATACTTATCACGGCCCCAGGCCGGCATGAGCATGAGCGTCCGTTCTCGCAGTACCGCGTTCGGATCATTAAGCAGGAAGCATGGTCTCACATGTGTCCCTCCAGCTCATGTTGCAGTCGAAGCTATTATTATCGCCGTCGGTGAAATTATCGCAGCTTAAAATGTCCTCGCAGCTTCGAGGATGAACAAGAAAGTTGTTGTTTTGGTTTTACAACAAGCTATGGTGGCGAGTGTTGTGGAATCGGGTTTATCCATCGAGCCTGATATTTTCATTCTAGTTTCACCGTTTGATTCACCATCGGTAAAAGTTCTGGTTTCCAACATTCCGCCATTCTTGGAGGACGAAAAAGTCGAGCTTGCTCTTCGTAATTTTGGCACAGTCGTGTCCTGAATTTCAATGGTTCCCTTACGGTGTCGTGATGATCGTTATAAACACGTTTATTCCTTCAGACGTCAATTATTTATGGTTTTGAATGAGAACCGTCGTGATCTTGACGTTAAATTCACGATAAAACATGATAACTACAATTATCAAATGTATGCAACAACAGAGGTGTTAATGTGTTATGCCTGTACTCAGCATGGACACCTGCGAAGGGATTGTCCGAATAATCTCCCTGAGGCTAATTCAGTGTCCAATCAGAGCACCACACTACCTGAAGGACAGGAATCTCTTCCTTCAACTGAAAGACAGGATTCTTCTTCTTCTTCACCTGAGGGACAGGAATCACAAAATGCTCACCCAGGAGAGACGAATGATGCAGGTGATGGCTTCACGGTTGTAACCCGGATTACAGCACAGAAGCGGGCAATTGATACCAAATTAGACAATCAAGTGAAACCCAAGAGGTCTCCTTCCTTTGCGCAAGCGGTAAAAACACCTGTCAAACAATCACCTGAACCCATTCCCACAGACTCACCTCCTGAGCAGCCCTTTACTATTGTTGTGGGTACACGTGAAACTGTTACTCCCACTGTGCTTGATGAACCGGAGATCCCTCATGGAGTTGATGAGACCCTCTCCCAAACCCCATCATCTACAGATGCCACAGTTAAAATCGATGCACCGGATGTACAAACTGATTGTGATCTGGAGGTGGCTGTACCCGTAGCATCTGAACAAATTGCTACTGAAGAACCACGGGAACTTGTGGTTGACAGCATGGGTTACGAGTCTGATGGAACATCTTCTGTTGCTTCGACATTAAGTGACACAGTCAGCGATGTTCCTCCTCACAACCTTGAGGTTTATTCCTCAGTATCTCCTGATGCCATTCATGCCTTCTTACACAAAAGTTTTTGCAAAAAGGGGGTCAAAATTAAAGATCATTTTCCAGTCCTAGAAGATTTCATTCAAGTGGCTCGACTAATGATTTCTGGACCGGATCGGTACAACGTTGCAGACCCTCAACGTCACCGGTTAAGAAAATTTCTAAGTCGTGCTCGGAGCGACCTCAAAGACCATGGCTGATGTCCTGCCGATGTCTCATCACAAATAAAACTACGCATTGCCAGCCTAAATATCAACGGTGGTCGCACATCTCTTTGCAAAGTGAAAGTTAAACAACTAAGTGAGTGCAACAAAGTTGACATCTTGTTGTTGCAGGAAACCCATTCTACTGAAGGTTCTTCAGCTGAGTGGGAGTTGTTTCTTGAAGGGCATTGGTTCTTTAGCAATCTATCAAGCCCAATTGCTGGGATAGCCATTTTCTTTCGGCAAACTCTTCCTTTAACTTTGGTTTCCTTTAAAGAAATTGTGAAAGGATATTTAGCTTCGCTGACTTTCTCTGTTGGTCAGAAGCTTTTCACAATAATCAATGTGTACGCACCAAGTACAAATGCTGAAAGATCTTCCTTTTTTGACTGTCTCGACTCGTATCTTGCTGGTGTTCCCCGGATCACTTTCTATGTCTTGGAGGGGATTTCAATTGCACACTTAACCCCTTCCTTGATAGGAATGGGGCTGAGCTACATGCAGCCAGTACAAGACCTCTCATTCGCTCAATCTCAAGATTCAAGTTGACAGACATTTGAAGATTGTAACATCCGATGCAGCAACAATTTACTTGGTGTCGCTGCTCTAACAATTTAGTGTCGCTAGCTCGACTTGATAAATTGTACGTTTCTGATCATGTCCTCAACCTCGTCTGAAACGCCTCTATTCTCCCATCTGGGTTTTCCGATCACCACATCATTACTATGCATTTTCAGTTGCTACTCATTGAGGTGGTGAGCCCTTATTGGAAGTTCAACACAACACATCTTCAAAATGAATTCTTTGTTGCATCCTTTAGGACCTTTTGGGCACATTACATCACGATGGATAAAGAGTTCTCGTGTTTACGTCAGTGGTGGGACAACGCCAAAGCTCAAATTTGAGTTTTTTGTCAAAAAATTTCACAACACAGTACTCGGGATCATGATATAAATATAGATCTGGTGAAGACACAAATCCTTCACTTGCAAAACAAAGTGTCCTCCTCTAGTAATAATGGGCAGCAGCAGACGTTGTATGAAAAGAAAGCCCTGTTAAACGAATTACTGGCCGAACGCACAAAAGGTGCACTCCTTCGGATGAGAATGACTCATTTGCAACAACTAAATAACCCGAGCAGACTTTTCTTCAAGCTGGAAACTGCCTCAAAAAAAAAAGAAACAAATATTGTCCTTGCGTTCTGCTGACGGAAGGATTTTGACTGATCCAAGTGATATTAAACGTACTATTAAGACTTTCTTTTCTCACCTCTACTCCTCCAAGCACAATTTCCCAAACCATATACATTCATTTACCGCTTCTTTGCCTACACTTACTGAGGCTCAGAATTTGACTGCTGAAGGCGAAATAACATTGGACGAACTCACTGGTGTTTTAAAGACCTTGCCCACCAGCAGGGCACCTGGCTTAGACAGGTTGCCAGTGGAATTCTACAGCACCTTTTGGGATTTGCTGGGACCATGTCTATTAATTGCTTTCATAGAAAGCATACAAACTGGTGAACTTCCCTTGAGCTGCAGACGTGCCATCATTTCATTAATCCCTAAAAAGGGAGATCTTCAACTTGTTGAGAACTGGCGGCCGATCTCTCTACTTTGTTCCGATTACAAAATCCTGTCTAAGCTACTCGCTAATCGCATAAAGACATTAATTGTGCACATTGTATACCCTGACCAGTCTTATTGTATTCCCGGCAGATCGATATTTGACAATATTTTTTTCTGCTCGTGATTTGATTTCGATTTGTCATTGTCAGAATGTTAACACCGGACTGATCTTTCTAGATCAAGAAAAGGCCTTTGATAGTGATGACCATTCGTATTTACTTGAAGTTTTGAAGGGGTTTGGGTTTGGTTCCTTCTTTATTTCTTGTATCAAGCTGCTGTATCACAACAACTTTAGTTTGGTGAACATCAACAACAGTTTATGTTCACCTTTTCGTATTCAGCGAGGTATTAGACAAGGTTGCCCTCTCACCGGGTACCTGTATTCACTTTCCATTGAACCCTTGCTGATTCACTTACGCCACAAACTTTCTGGGTTCTCGGTGACACTTCTTGCTAATCCTGTTGAGGTGCTTGCATATGCTGACGATCTGTGTGTGATTGTTGTCTTTTTCTTTTTTTTGTATACAAGATCGAGGCTCGTGAAAGAGCGAACATTAATCACACAAAAAGTCAAACCGACACATAAAACACAAAAAATAAGGGGAGCAGTAGACAAGATGGGAAGAGAGGGGGAAGGATACAAACACAACATTTCAGAGCAGGGACATCGGGAGAAATGTGGGAGGGGGAGGGCTTGGGGGGAGGTGGGAGAGGTATAAAACATATGAACACTGCAAGGACTTCCAGGAAAGAAGTTGGAATTTCAAAAAAAAAGAAAAAAAAAGTGTATCTGGGGTGAATTAGCGGGGGTAGAAAAGATCAAGGTTTTGGATGGGAGAAGATAAGAGATGGTGGTGAACAGCTGTTTTAAAGACCTGGAGGGAGGAGTGGGATTGAAGGGAGTGGGGGAGTTTGTTCCAGAGGCAGAAGAAAATGGGGAATGAAAGAGTGAAGGTGAGCAGAGAGCCTAGATTTTGGCAGTTTAACCATAAGAGGGTTGCAGGCAGATCTTGTGCGACCTGAAGGAATATTGGGGGGACAGAGCACAGAGAGAGCTGGGGGAGCAAGGCCGGAGAGGAGTCGGTAGAAGACAGAAAGACCACCAACCTGCCTGCGGTGAGTGAGTGAAAGGCCCTCGGAGTTAACTTCATCGCAGGAGATTCCAATGATTCTGAAAAATCTGACATTTTTGCCCTCACTAGTGTTCTATGTGAATGCAATTTGGCGTCTTCTGCTACTGTCAATTGGAGTAAGAGTAAAGCCTTGTGTCTTGGTCCTTCTGGGTTATTTGTCCCACCTTTCCTGCCTAATGCTTTGCAGTGGAGGTATGATGGTGTTAAGCATCTCGGTGTGTTTCTTGGGAATGAGACCTTTTCCTTAAAGAACTGGGATCAGATGGTTGATCAAACTTCCCATATCCTTAATTGTTGGAAAAGATTGTCCGGCCTACTGTCTTATAGAGGTCGAGTGCTGATAATTAATAACTTGGCTGCTTCCAAACTCTGGCATCGGATGGCTGTCTTACAACCGCCCAAATCGCTAGTCATTAACTTGCAGCGTATCCTTGTGAATTTTTCTGGAATGGTATGCACCGGCTTCGAGCTGATCTTCTAAGTGTCCCTCTGGATAAAGGGGATCAAGGACGTGTGGACATTACCAGTAAAATACTGGCTTTTCGACTAACCACCGTGCGCCAACTTCTGTACAAGGAAGTCCTGTCTTGGCAAGGTGTGGCCCCGAGCTCTTTCTACTTGATCTGCAGCGAATAGACATCTCCTTGCTGCCCTCCATTTATTGAAGTCTCGTGAATGCCGGGCAGTGCCTCCTTCCAGTACGAAACAAGGACACATATAAATTTTGGAACCTAATGTGTGAACCCGTTTTCTACAACAGCCTATTTTGTCATGAGTGCCAAAGTAGGTCCCGAATTCAATCCGTTATTGAATCTGGTTTTTTTCCTTGCCAAGGATTTTGTTAATCATACTTATTCTGGATGGCAGACTCCTAACCAGATTTTGGAAGTTTGCAATGTTACCTCAGCTCGACTAATTGGACAACTTCTTCATTCAATTGCTAAAGTGTTTAACTCTTTTAATTTATCGTGGCCTCTACTGCACGATGTTCAAAACACAAAAACGATGCATCCTGACTTCCCTGATTTTTGTTTTTCTGGCGCTCTTTCCACAAAGCCTCTACAAGCCTGTGCAAAGGCTACTCTGTACATGCAATGTCTTAATGTTGTTATTTCTGCCAACCCCAATAGCCCACTGACCACCCACTGGAAAGAGCTTCTGCCTGCAGGGGCTCCATCTTCTCCTACCTGGTCCTCGATGTACACGTCACCTGTGTCTAAACGTGCCGGAGACATACAGTGGAGGCTTGCACACTATTCCTTGCCTTCCAACGTGTTTCTCAAAAGACTGAACCTCGTGATATCTGATGACTGCCCTTTTTGCCATCACTCCGAGGACACTTTCCACACATATGTCGGATGCCAAAGGCTGGCTCCACTTTTTCAACTCCTGAAATATACTTTCTGGAATTTCGGTTTTTGTTTTTCCTTCTATCATTTTGTGTACTGCATGCCTGTATCTAATGAGAATGTCGGATCTCAAATTGTTAATTTCTTGCTTGCTGAGGCGAAACTCACGATATATATTACACGGAAGAGAAGGATTTCTGGGATAAGTTCACAGGAATGCAGTGTTTTGTTAGCCTTTAAAGGCCTTGTGTTTGCCCGTCTTAAAACTGAATTTCACTTTTACCGAGAGACTTCTCGGGTTAATCACTTTGTTCAGAAATGGTGCAAAGCTGAAGTCCTGTGTAAGGTGGAGGGAGATGAACTTTTTTTGGTGCTCTAATTAATATCTCATGTCTTTCTGTTTTTTATTTAATTATTTTTGTTGACTGCTAATTATTTGACTAATTCCTGATTAATTAATTGCTTATGTTGTAAGTGTGATGATGTCCTGTCTATCCATGTCATCAAGAGTTTTACGGGAGTCAATACCTGAGTGCCTCTGGTACCAAACTTGGGGATGCTATATTGGGTCAACTGTCTTGTAGACCCTGATGTGACACTTGCTCTCCACATTCCTTTACATCTTTTACAGATGAGCTTGACAAGAAAGTCCAGCATACCCTTAAAATCACCACGTTGACATGGATGCATGCTTGTCCAATGACTGGGAGTCTGGATCCTCCATACTTGAATGGGTATATCTGCATCACTTTAACGTCCTTGGACACTTTTTACATAGGTGTACGTTATTATGTTTCATTGTGCACCTGAGTCGATTTGGAATTTTATGTAATTACCAGACTCGAGCTTGAGCATTACACTTTGAGTCATGCAAACCCACTTCACTGACCTCGTTTACAGTGAAGTTCACTTTCTCTTCCCTATCCTTGCTCACTATCTCCTGCTCGGTTTGTTTTGTGGTTTGCCAGCATGTCCTCTACTTGTGGTGTTGTTAAACTTAAAGGAAGTGGTTCACCTTCCCACACATACATTTTCCCTGAGGCTGGGTGAAACTCTCATGTGTGGAATTCATCTATCTGTCAACAAAAGCAGGACAGATGTTATCCTTCTTTAACCCAGTAAAGTTTGGCTCCCAAAATAATCTCTCTATCTCTCAATATCTATCTATCTCTCAATATCTATCTATATCTCTCAATATCTATCTATCTATATCTCTCAATATCTATCTATCTATATCTCTCAATATCTATCTATCTATATCTCTCAATATCTATCTATCTATATCTCTCAATATCTATCTATCTATATCTATCTATGTCTATCTATATCTATCTATATCTCTCAATATCTATCTCTCATCTCTCAATATCTATCTCTCATCTCTCAATATCTATCTCTCATCTCTCAATATCTATCTCTCATCTCTCAATATCTATCTCTCAATATCTATCTCTCATCTCTCAATATCTATCTCTCAATATCTATCTCTCATCTCTCAATATCTATCTCTCATCTCTCAATATCTATCTCTCATCTCTCAATATCTATCTCTCAATATCTATCTCTCATCTCTCAATATCTATCTCTCAATATCTATCTCTCATCTCTCAATATCTCTCTCTCATCTCTCAATATCTCTCTCTCATCTCTCAATATCTCTCTCTCATCTCTCAATATCTCTCTCTCATCTCTCAATATATATATCTATCTATCTATCTATCTCTCTCTCTCTCTCTCTCTCTCTCTCTCTCTCTCTCTCTCTCTCTCTCTCTCTCTCTCTCTCTCTCTCTCTCTATATGCCTGGGTCAAATTTGAACAACCCCTTGATTACATATTGAATTGTGAGAAGAGCTAATTTGAACAGTCAGGTAAAAACAATTTTGTGAAATGATTTTTTTATTTCACAAAGATCATGTAACACTTTGGCAAAAATATGCAGCCCAATATACCATAATCTTCTATAAGCACAGCAACCACTTTGACAGCAACGGCCATTTTTCCATGAATGCTGTTGTAGGCAGGTACAAAAGCCAAGCAAACCAAGAAACAAAATAAAATGCTGAAAGTTATGAACTTTAGCTCACTGGAATCTGTGAGAAGCTTACGAGCATTCAGAGCTAAGTACAAGCTGAGAAACATCATCAGGCCAAGATAGGACAATGAGCAAGAGAGCCAAATGGTGGATGATCTCACACATGCCAGAATGAGAGAACCCTGGCTTGATATTTCATCTTTAGCTGGTTTTGTGCTCCCAATCAAAACCCAAGCCACACACAACACCATTTGTAGTAATGCACAGATGGGACACAAACCCTTTTGCTGAACAAGCCGAGATAAGACAACATAGCTTGATAATGAATCTGCAAATACAATGGTTTGTTGAATGTTTGAAAGAATTGTATGAGGTTATATAAACTGTCACATACAGCCCAAAGGTAAAAAATAAAAGAATAGACCTTGTGTGCCGGCATCCTGTTTGAATTCCAAAATTTTGCCAAACGTTTTACCAGTGACTTGTGTCTGGCCACCAGAGATAGAGACATATGCTACCAAACAGTGCATGACATGTGTGCAGTGATGGGAACTGATGATTGCTTTGAAACACTTAGTTATCTAGGGTGAAATGGGTAACACAAAAGCTAATACTTCTTTAACTAGTGGGGTCACCCGTGGGAATCCCACGGGCATGGACGTGTGTGACATTTGGACATCTCGATTTAGATGCTGCATATAAAATTTTACACAATGGTTACTGGCAATTCATCAGATCCAGAAATGGTGTAATGAACACTTATTTATTTCACATAATATGTGACCCCTCACTCCTCTCCACCCTCACACCTCTCCATTGCCACTCCTCCTCACACTCCTCTACAATACCTCCTCACACTCCTTTCCAATACCTCCTCACACTCCTCTCCAATACCCTCACACTCCTCTCCAATACCCCCTCACACTCCTCTCCAATACCCCCCTCACACTCCTCTCCAATACCCCCCTCACACTCCTCTCCAATACCCCCTCACACTCCTCTCCAATACCCCCTCACACTCCTCTCCAATACCCCCTCACACTCCTCTCCAATACCCCCTCACACTCCTCTCCAATACCCCCTCACACTCCTCTCCAATACCCCCTCACACTCCTCTCCAATACCCCCTCGCACTCCTCTCCAATACCCCCTCGCACTCCTCTCCAATACCCCCTCGCACTCCTCTCCAATACCCCCCTCGCACTCCTCTCCAATACCCCCCTCGCACTCCTCTCCAATACCCCCCTCGCACTCCTCTCCAATACCCCCCTCGCACTCCTCTCCAATACCCCCCTCGCACTCCTCTCCAATACCCCCTCGCACTCCTCTCCAATACCCCCTCGCACTCCTCTCCAATACCCCCTCGCACTCCTCTCCAATACCCCCTCGCACTCCTCTCCAATACCCCCTCGCACTCCTCTCCAATACCCCCTTGCACTCCTCTCCAATACCCCCTCGCACTCCTCTCCAATACCTCCTCGCACTCCTCTCCAATACCTCCTCGCACTCCTCTCCAATACCTCCTCGCACTCCTCTCCAATACCTCCTCGCACTCCTCTCCAATACCTCCTCGCACTCCTCTCCAATACCTCCTCGCACTCCTCTCCAATACCTCCTCGCACTCCTCTCCAATACCTCCTCGCACTCCTCTCCAATACCTCCTCGCACTCCTCTCCAATACCTCCTCGCACTCCTCTCCAATACCTCCTCGCACTCCTCTCCAATACCTCCTCGCACTCCTCTCCAATACCTCCTCGCACTCCTCTCCAATACCTCCTCGCACTCCTCTCCAATACCTCCTCGCACTCCTCTCCAATACCTCCTCGCACTCCTCTCCAATACCTCCTCGCACTCCTCTCCAATACCTCCTCGCACTCCTCTCCAATACCTCCTCGCACTCCTCTCCAATACCTCCTCGCACTCCTCTCCAATACCTCCTCGCACTCCTCTCCAATACCTCCTCGCACTCCTCTCCAATACCTCCTCGCACTCCTCTCCAATACCTCCTCGCACTCCTCTCCAATACCTCCTCACACTCCTCTCCAATACCTCCTCGCACTCCTCTGCAATACCTCCTCGCACTCCTCGCCAACCCCTCACACACCTCGCCAACCCCTCACACTCCTCTCCAACCCCTCACACTCATATCAAACCCCTCGCACTCATATCAAACCCCTCGCACTCATCTCCAACCCCTCGCACTCCTCTCCAACCCCTCGCACTCCTCTCCAACCCCTCGCACTCCTCTCCAACCCCTCGCACTCCTCTCCAACCCCTCGCACTCCTCTCCAACCCCTCGCACTCCTCTCCAACCCCTCGCACTCCTCTCCAACCCCTCGCACTCCTCTCCAACCCCTCGCACTCCTCTCCAACCCCTCGCACTCCTCTCCAACCCCTCGCACTCCTCTCCAACCCCTCGCACTCCTCTCCAACCCCTCACACTCCTCTCCAACCCCTCACACTCCTCTTCAACCCCTCACACTCCTCTCCAACCCCTCACACTCCTCTCCAATCCCTCACTCCTCTCCAATCCCTCACACTCCTCTCCAATCCCTCACACTCCTCTCCAATCCCTCACACTCCTCTCCAATCCCTCACACTCCTCTCCAATCCCTCACACTCCTCTCCAATCCCGCACACTCCTCTCCAATCCCGCACACTCCTCTCAAATCCCGCACACTCCTCTCAAATCCCGCACACTCCTCTCAAATCCCTCACACTCCTCTCAAATCCCTCACACTCCTCTCAAATCCCTCACACTCCTCTCAAATCCCTCACACTCCTCTCCAATTCCTCATACTCCTCTCCAATCGTGCCTCACTCTCCTCTCCAATCGGCCCTCACTCTCCAACTCTCGCTCCTCTCCAACACCTCCTCACACTCCTCTCCAACACCTCCTCACACTCCTCTCCAACACCTCCTCACACTCCTCTCTAATACCTCCTCACACTCCTCTCCAATCGCACCTCACACTCCTCTCCAATCGCACCTCACACTCCTCTCCAATCGCACCTCACACTCCTCTCCAATCGCACCTCACACTCCTCTCCAATCGCACCTCACTCGCCTCTCCAATCGCTCCTCACTCGCCTCTCCAATCGCTCCTCACTCGCCTCTCCAATCGCTCCTCACTCGCCTCTCCAATCGCTCCTCACTCGCCTCTCCAATCGCTCCTCACTCGCCTCTCCAATCGCTCCTCACTCGCCTCTCCAATCGCTCCTCACTCGCCTCTCCAATCGCTCCTCACTCGCCTCTCCAATCGCTCCTCACTCGCCTCTCCAATCGCTCCTCACTTGCCTCTCCAATCGCTCCTCACTCGCCTCTCCAATCGCTCCTCACTCGCCTCTCCAATCGCTCCTCACTCACCTCTCCAATTGCTCCTCACTCTCCTCTCCAATCGCTCCTCACTCTCCTCTCCAATCGGCCCTCACTCACCAACCCCTCGCCCCTCTCCAACACCTCCTCACACTCTTCTCCAACACCTCCTTACACTCCTCTCCAATACCTCCTCACACTCCTCCCCAATCGGCTTTCTCCCATCTCGTTCGTTTTCTTGCTGCATCCTGTTCACGTCTGCGTTCTTCATCGATCGTCTCATTCATTTTGGAAAATAATGGAAGTTTCCACGCAACGCATGAATTGTCACGATCCTCAAGAGGAAGTGTCTCGTAATCATCAAATGACAAATGGCAAGTAAATTACATTGTGAAGTTTAAAGATTTCAAATAAACATATTTAAAGTGTATGCTCACATAACTAATAAAAAAAAAACGAAGAAATATCTTTCGGTAATTTCCTGAAACATTTTACTTCCAGATAATAATGTTGAATGAAATAAGAACAAAGAAATATATGTCGTTTTTGTGACGACTGTCATCAAAAGTAAATGTAATATATCTTAACGGAAAAGAAAAATCGAATTTTTAATATATGTCGACATTTTCTCCGACTGTTATTTTAGGCGCTGTATTTTCGTGTATCATCGTGGCGCGATTTTTATAAATATATCTCTGCATTTTCCCGTGTGTGCGTGAATGTTCTCAATTATTTCTGACACCGAGTCTAAAACCATTGATAAAAATTAAATCAGATGGTGAATTCGAGATAAAATCGTGAGGGTGACTCAATGAATGGGCTTTATTTTACCGGCCTTTGGGAAATCATTTCGTTCTATAAACGGAAACTTTCATAGGATTCTCTTCCCGTTTTTTTCAACCGAGTATAAAACTATGCTAGCGACTGTTAAAAATGAAATGATATATCAAATTTGAGTTGAAATAAACCTGTGTGAGAAAGAAAGACAGCACGGGCCTAACTAAACAGGCCTCAAAGCTATTCGAGTTAATAAAATGGTGGATATTTGTTTACATGAAGCCTCTCCAAGAATGGGTGGAGCTACTCTGTAAACGGAGTAAGCCACACCCCCCCGGACAGACAGACAGACAGACAGACAGAATCACCGTAGCCTATTATAATCTTTAATGGTATTGTTACGTAGAAGGGGGTGGGAGATGCATAGCTAGACTGTGGCAAGTGTTGTATGGTCTGTGTGTTTCGAGTAGGTTAGATTGCCATGTAACAAGGACCTGTGATGCTGAGGAGGCAGCGTATGTAATTTATAGACAGGATAGTCAGAGTAATATTGTAGGCGTAAACACCTCTTGTTAGTTATTATCTCCATTTGCGAGTTTCAGAAGATGGAACGGAGCCATCCCAGGTCTTGTGGAAAAAACAAAATAATTTCGGTTGTTAATTGACGTTTCCTAATTAAAAGATGATTTATGACCATATATAGGCTTATAAGATCATGTGATTTGCAATTCATCATAGATAATGTGTAAGATGTACTTTTGAACTTGTTGCGCAAATTAAACTGAGCACGGAGGAGAATGCAGAAGTTAGAGATTTCTAGTTGAAGTGTCTTGTCTACTGAGCAGAGACCACACCCTTGAACATGCTGAGTGTGGTTTTAACTGTCAGAGCTGCGCCTGCTTGAATGCATTTCCTCTTTTTGGTTTGTGACAAATTTTTATTTCAGAGTGTTCCATGGTTCGAGTACTGTGTGTTGCTCCCATTTGCAAACCCGGGATAAATATTTATGAAATGATTCAACCATCTTTTTTGGTTGGTGTAACTTGATTGGGGTTGAGTTTTTTTCCACCACAGTCATTGGCGACGAGGGTGGGATTGCCAGACCACAGGAGACGAGGAGAGTGAAGGGGACCAGCTGAGGTGTGCAAGCACAAGGTGATCCATTGAAGGAGAAAGGTAAGGGAAAGTTTTTTGGAAGATTCCCTTCCCGAATCCTTTACTGTGTATTGCCTCCACCAAGGTCATGCTCTTTTGCCTCTAATCCTCTTTTAGTCCAGCAGCTAAGCTAAATATAGCATAACAATTGTGCATTTTGTGAGGAAAGCACCAAATTTGGCACACTAGTAGACTATCATATTATGAAAAGATCTGGATATTGGGCCATCTCAGATTCAGAGATTTGATTTTTGCAAGATTTGCAGATTTTGCAGATTTGCAAGCTGAGATTGCAACGCCAGGGACGGCCGACTCCTTCCTGCGAGATGCCCACATCACCCGCACAAGAAGAGCTCATCAAATCACTGCAGCGGCACTGCACATCCTGCAACACCGTGCGTATGAACGCCACTGTATGACATATGCTGATGATGCAGAAGACCTGCCTGAGTTCGAAGACTGGTTTCACCAGAGAGGAGAAGACATTCCCAACTTTCAGTACTGGGCAACTGTGCTGGAACTAGAGATGTTGGTACTGGTCTACGTGCGTTCTCTGCGGCAGGCTTCATTCACGATGTACCTTGATGCCCTGATGGAACTGGTCCCATGGTTCCATGCCTTAGACCACACACACTATGCCAGGTGGGTCCCTGTTCACCTGAGGGACATGGTTGCACTCCCAATGAAGCACCCAGATGTAGCCAGAGAATTCAGGGCTGGCAACTTCACTGTACAGAAGACGAGGAAGGTGTTCTCCTCGATCCCAATCGAATCGAAATCTTGCAAAAATCAAATCTCTGAATCTGAGATGGCCCAATATCCAGATCTTTTCATAATACGATAGTCTACTCGTGTGCCAAATTTGGTGCTTTCCTCACAAAATGCACAATTGTTATGCTAAGTTGCCCCACTATTTGGGCAACGCAATCCTTAGAAAAAGTGTTGAATCGTACATGAACAAGAAGGCTGGGAGCCTCAGAGTTTGCTTTGTCTATGATGTTGCGCAACCAGCTGAACCAGGTGTCAGGGTCAGACTAATAAACAGAGAACTAATGTAAGCAAGCAGAGAACTAATGATGTTTGTTTTTGGGACTCTCACCTACGCCTTGTGTCATGAGGGCTGCTTGAGGTGCTGCTCGTGGCTGGTTTACTTCGTGTTTGGACTGATTTCGTCACGAACGCTTGTTGGCTCGCACCTGGTTTCCAAAACGGGCTGCATTAAATCTTACCTCGTGGCTGGTTTAATTCATTTTTGGACTGATTTGGTCAATAATTCTCGTTCGCTCGCACCTGGTTTCCAAAGCGGGCTGTTTTCAGTCCTGCATCCACTCTGCACATCATAGACAAAGGAAAATCTCGCATGCATTCTCAACTTGTTGTATAAGTGTGATTTGTGGCAAGTAGAGTGGGCTCGGTTTCACCTTTTATTAGCCTCCGTTGGAGTTGGTCCGAAACGGGGGCTTATGGATTGTGTCTCGTTCGTCAGTCCGTCCACAACCATATCTCAGAGATGTATGGACCGATTTTGTTCATACTTGGCACTAAAGCAACACGTGATGGTATACATATGCACATCATTTTGTTTCACGATGCAATCAAAGATGGCCGACTGTTGGCCATTTCATTTGTAAAAAACCCAATGTTCAACATGTCCTCAATCATTTATTGGACGTGCATTTACCGAAGTTGTTCAAACTTGGCACACAGATAATGAATGATGCCTTTCATGCGCATGTCATTTTCTTTCATGATCAGATCGAATATGGCCGACTGGTGGCCATTTTGTTACTTAAACGTGTCCCCAACCATCTCTCGGACATGCATGGTCCGATTTTGTTGAAGCTTGGTAAAACGCCAATACATGAGAGTGTGTATATATATATATATATATATATATATATATATATATATATATATATATATATATATATATATATATATATATATATATATTGTTGCCGATATGGGATTTGCATCCATCCATATCCGCTTGTAAATATTCCCCTATTTCCTCAATACTTCCCAACTATCCCCAATCCCCCATTCCCTAGTCCCATTTTCTGTAAACAACACTCTGTAGACCCGACCTCCCCCTATTTCCCCCATTAAATGTCGTGCCCAGGTTCACCGCATCTCATGTAAGACAACTATAGGACATCTTGCTAGTTATTCTTAGTCTATGTCAGTTAAGGACTCGTTTCCATTAATTCTGACCCTTCGTTGCACCAGAATGTGATTGTATGGCACCGTTAGGAAGTTTAGGACCTCCCAATACCTCCCCGCAGCTCTTCCTCACGGTTCAGCAACAACAACAACAACAACAACAACAGCAACGGCGGCGGCGTGCACAGGGAGTGCGCGTCCTCACTCCGGCTTGGTTGGTAGGGGGTGTTGGGAGGGCATGAGGCCTTCCCAGCGAGCCGCCATCGAACATGTGCTCGACGGGGTTACCAAATAGGGGCTCCCTGTCAGCTCCTCGTCAAGGGCGGAGCCCGGTAACCCCCGCACCCAAGTGAAGCGGCGGACCGGTCCCATCTGGGGCGGAGCCAACCAGCCGAGGGCGTGTCACTCCCCGCTGAGCATGCGCAGGAAGAGGGAGGTGAAGTCAGATGCGCGCTGAGCTTGGAGAAAGAAAGACGCCACCTCCGAGCGCTGTGAGGCCTCCCTGCATCTCTTTGACCGTGCTTGATCCTGTCCCCGAGCCAAGGTGCACCTTGTGCTATCGAACTACCTGTCCTTCCCTGCCATCAATCCCTGTGTAAGTCAGCCTTGTTCCGTTTGCCTGTGGTCTGTCTGGGATAAGATAAGACTGTAATTAAGTGCCTATCTCTTCTGTGCCTTTACCTCACTACCTTGTAATCTACCCCTTTTCTCCACCACTGTAATTATATCCTCCTCCGGAGGTCTTGAGAACTGTACCCCTTGCGTCGTTTCATCTATCCCAGTCGTTGTGTCCTTTCCATCATTGATTTAGCATAGCGCGATTTGGGTCAACGTCTGGGTGGAATCGGGGTCTAGTCGGGGAATAACTGTTAGGTCGCGGTAATACACCACCGCTCGGTCGAAATAACATCTAACCGCGATCCGTAACAATTGGTGTCGAGGAGTGAGATACGAGGCCCGAAGCGCGCTTAACGCGCTCAAAATTACAAGCAGTTGGAAGTTGTTTTGTTTTACAAAAAACCCGAATTTTGAAATTCGCGCTATGGCAGATCAAGACGGCTGGGTTCCGGTAGAGGAGAGTGAGGCAGGGTCGATCCAGGACCAAATTGAGGGACATGAGGAGAGCGAAGCAGTGAGGGCGGCAGGTTCGCAAAATGGCGTCCTCGCGCACGAGGTTACGGGTGCGCAAAATGGCGCCTCGCACATGGCTACGGCGACGCGCCCGCGACCGTAGCAGCGCCGTTGGTGGATGTGAACCTTTTTTTTATACAAATGAAGGCCCTTATGGACAAGAATAGCGAAGAAATGGAAAGCAGAATGATGGGGGTAATGGGGAACCGGATGGATGCTCAGAGTGAGCAAATGAGGGCTGATAGTGAGCGATTGGGGGGCAGAATGGGGGGCAAAATGGGAGAAATTGGGGAACGGTTAGAACAAAGGATGGGGGCCCAGATCGGAGGGTTAGGGAGTAGAATAGAGGGATTAGACAATAGATTAGGGGAAATACAGGAGGGGTTAACGGGGGTAGAAAACAGAATGGCCGCTCAAGAGAATCAAATGGAAGGGATGAAAAAGGGGTTATAGGGGTTAGAAAACAGTATGGAAGGCAAATTGAGGGACATGAGGGACCAAGCGGAAAGGGAAGTTAAAAAAATGGGGCAGCAGATAGAGGGGGTCAGAATGGGGGTAGAAACTAAATTGGATGCTCACAGGGAGGAAATGGAGCAGATGAGGGTGGCATCTGGTCAGGAGATGCAAGTGATGGGAGAGGAGATCAGAAGAGGTGTGAGTGAGGAGGTCGGAGGAGGTGAGGCACTGTAAGGAGCGCATGGAGAAGGAGGTGAGAAAGGGGACTGTAAAATTGCAAGGTGGTATAGAGGAGTTGACGCTGCGAGTAGAACAACTGACAGTGGGACAAAAGGAGTTGGGGGACCAGGTAAAGAAGAACACAGCGGTAATAGAGGGTTTAAAATCGACACAGAAGGAGATTAAAAAGGACGTAGGGGTAATTAAAAAAGAGTGTCAGACGGTACATGAGGACCTGACGAGGAAAATGAACAAGGTGGTAGAGGTGATGGAGGTTAAAGAGCGGGAGGTGCGGGAGCACATAGAAAAAAATAAGGTGGAGTTAGAGGAAGAACTTAAGGGGGCGCACGAGGAGATGAAGGAGGTGAAGCAGAAATTAGAAGAAGTGGAAGAAGGGGTGAGCGAAATTAAGAAGCGACGGAGAGAGGATAAGAAAGAGATAAAGGAGGAAGTAAAAGAATTGGTCCAAAGTCTGTGTTCGGATCGTGATGATGTGCTCATTAACCGGATGAGGGATTCGCGGGTGATGGAGGAGAAGCGAAGAGAAAGAGGACCCGGTGTAAGTGGTGACCAACATGGTCGTGCGTATGATGCGCCAGGTGATTTAATAAGCTTGGGGGTCGAGATGGACCCGGATGTTCGTGAGAGGCCAAGAGTGAGGTGTATGGCTGGTCCGGAGGGTATGGAACGAGGGTGCGAGCGAGAGGGTCCGGTGATGGGAGAGGTGCGAGGTGTGAGTGAGCAAGGTTGTGGTGGTATGGAATGGGTAGCGGGTTACGGAAGTGTGACCCATGCATCGACACCAACAGGGGTAGTTTTTAGAGGGACAGGGGAGGCACGGGAGCCCCTTGGGGGTAATGTACTGTGGGGGCCCGGCCGGTTCGGCCCCGCGCTGACCCCGCAAGGGGCGACGCACGGGGTCCGGCAGGCGGGCAACGGCTCACATACGAGGTGGTCCCACAAGGTCCCACTCGCGCCGTATGACGGTGGGTAAGGGTGGCATCCCTGCCACCCTTCCCTTGATGATGGGGGCAAATGCGCTATAGATTATGGGGTGTATGGCAGTGAAAACTAGCCCGGGTGGGTTAGGATATTGTGTGTAGGGATCTAGCGAAGATGACATTAGGTAACGTTCAGGTTTAGATAGTGACTGATACCTGTAGTGGGGACGTAGTAGCTTAGTGTTTGATAATGATGTGGGAGCGCTGAGTGTAAGGGAAGACGGAGGAGCGCGAATTTTAGAAGGGAGTAGACAGAGTAGATGATGCAGTGTGAATGGAAGTGCTGGTGAGCAGCTTCAAATGAGGCATCGGTGAGGCAATGCTCCGAGGTGTGTGTGAGTGTACAAGTGATGAATGAGAGAGCATTGCGGATGAGTGTCATGGTGAGTAGAGAGTGTTGTGGATCAGCGCAAATGCGCTTGGGGGAGAGAAGGGTGCAGGCGGCACCAAGTATGAGAGCACAGGTGTGCAAGTACAGGTGTGTGGAATACATGGAGTATTGGAATGAGTGGTGTGGAGAGAGTTGGAGTAAGTGGTATGGAGTGGTGTGCATGGTGCGAAGGTGTGGATGGGGGAAGAGTGGACCCCTTTTCACGAGTACCCGGGGAGGGTAGTTTAAAGAATAGTTAGAAGGGGTAGGTAAATTGTGGTTGGATATTGGCATTTGTGGTGTGGATGCAGAATGGTATTGTGGATGGGTGCATTGGTGTGGTGAAATTGGCTGGTCGTGTGGCCTGTTAGTATGAGTGTGAATGGTTGGGCACTCCGCCACTGTTAGATGTCGGCCAGGTGAGGCCGCAGGTGGGCTCTGGGAGCCGTTAGTGTCAGTGGGTGCCTGAGGATCCCGGGTGTGGATCGGGCAGCCCGTGCCAGAGAGGGCACTGAGGGGGTGAGAGTGCGAGAGGGCCTTCCCCAGTTAGTTAGGTTAGGGTGAGGAGCAGGTGAGCTCGGGAGGCAACAACAGTGGTGGAGGTGTGCAGGTGGGCGGACCAGCTGGGAGCGTCACACGACCCAGCCACCGAAATTGTGCGGGGGCACCGAGTGATGAATCGGGGGAGTGAGACCCCAACTTGAGAAGCACCACAGTTTGGTCAATGGGAATTGGTTTTTAGAACCCATAGTGTAAGAGGGCCAATGGTTTGGCAGGAGAAAGACCCCGGGTAATGTAAAGTTGTTAAAGTCATTTAGGAAATAGTTAGGATTGATGAACCTGTCGCACCATACGCAGCCACTTACCTGAGGTGATGATGATGACTCCACACCTGTGTTCCTTTGTTCTGTGTTGCAGGAAAGGAGAATTGCTGTGTGGATTTGTGAGACGCATCACGACGTGGATGAGACATTGGGGTGATTCTATCTCTCCCTCCTTAGGAGGGACTGATGATGAATTGGTGATGGCAAATTTTGATGTTGAGTTGGAGATGGCAAATTTTGATGAGAGTTGGAAATGGCAAATTTGATTGGTTACGAGGGAGAGAAGACGAATTTGGTTGATGGGAGGAACGGGGAAGACAGTAGGGACGTTTGTTGATGTGTAAAGTAGATGTTTATGGGTAGTGTTGTGTTTTGTGGATACAGTAAGGGGTAAGGGAGGGGCAATGTAGGTTACCTGGTGGGGGGGGGGCGTACGGTAGGAACGTACCTGTCCCACCTGGTTCCCATGTGCCCCCAGTGTGCATTACCTTGAATTGCGTGCACTTTTGTGCCCTTACCACCTTACTCACTTGTCTTCTTTTGTCTCCCACCTCCGAGGATCTGGCTTTGGGGCAGAGAGAGAGGAGAGAGAGGTGCTGGCTCCGCAGTTGTGGGCCTGTACTTCCGCTGCTTGCTGCCTGGATCGATACACCATATGGACCGCAATTTTTGTGGCCGCCCACAATGGACCGCAGTTCTTTTGCGGTCAAGCACCACCCGTGGATGGACCTCTGGGTCAACGTGGCACCTATGCCATACAGGTGAACCACTTTTAGTTGGCCCCCCTGACGGCCACAATTTAGAAATGGACGCGGTTGGCGCCTTTCTTTATTTCTAAAGAAGCCAGAAGGCCAAGTGCACTCCATGAAGGCAAGACCAGCGGCAGAACATCGGCCGGCTGCGACACCAACGGTGACCATGGACACTTGATTGTGCATTTATTATTGAACACTTTATTGGTGCACCGGATGGTGCTGACTGTGCATAATGGGGTGGTGCTTTTGGTGCTTGGACGGGGTGCTCTGCACATTATTAAAGGCCGTAGGGCCACAGGGCACTCGTGGGTTGGTGTATCGATGCTGGCATGCGTGCTCTCTCTCTCTATGCATAACATCTGCATGTGTTCCTCAAAGAACAGGTCCTGGATCGTAGTGTAAATATCAGTCTTGTATAAATGATGCTCCCTACCGGCTGTATGTTTAGTTTGAGGATGCTTTCCGCGATTCGGTTATCCTGTGGGTGTGTTTCTGTTAGGAGAAGGGTGCAACATCGCAGGGGGACATATTTACTCATTTGTGAACATCTGTAAAACTGTCGCACTCAGGGTTGAGTTAATAGTAGAGGGAACTACATCTGAGTGCCACACTAACGTAGGTAAAAATTTATCGGGTCGGGATGCCCCGAGGTAGAGAAGGGTGCAATGTTGCGATATGGGATTTGCATCCATCCATATCCGCTTGTAAATATTCCCCTATTTCCTCAATACTTCCCAACTATCCCCAATCCCCCATTCCCTAGTCCCATTTTCTGTAAACAACACTCTGTAGACCCGACCTCCCCCTATTTCCCCCATTAAATGTCGTGCCCAGGTTCACCGCATCTCATGTAAGACAACTATAGGACATCTTGCTAGTTATTCTTAGTCTATGTCAGTTAAGGACTCGTTTCCATTAATTCTGACCCTTCGTTGCACCAGAATGTGATTGTATGGCACCGTTAGGAAGTTTAGGACCTCCCAATACCTCCCCGCAGCTCTTCCTCACGGTTCAGCAACAACAACAACAGCAACGGCGGCGGCGTGCACAGGGAGTGCGCGTCCTCACTCCGGCTTGGTTGGTAGGGGGTGTTGGGAGGGCATGAGGCCTTCCCAGCGAGCCGCCATCGAACATGTGCTCGACGGGGTTACCAAATAGGGGCTCCCTGTCAGCTCCTCGTCAAGGGCGGAGCCCGGTAACCCCCGCACCCAAGGGAAGCGGCGGACCGGTCCCATCTGGGGCGGAGCCAACCAGCCGAGGGCGTGTCACTCCCCGCTGAGCATGCGCAGGAAGAGGGAGGTGATGTCAGATGCGCGCTGAGCTTGGAGAAAGAAAGACGCCACCTCCGAGCGCTGTGAGGCCTCCCTGCATCTCTTGGACCGTGCTTGATCCTGTCCCCGAGCCAAGGTGCACCTTGTGCTATCGAACTACCTGTCCTTCCCTGCCATCAATCCCTGTGTAAGTCAGCCGTGTTCCGTTTGTCTGTGGTCTGTCTGGGATAAGATAAGACTGTAATTAAGTGCCCATCTCTTCTGTGCCTTTACCTCACTACCTTGTAATCTACCCCTTTTCTCCACCACTGTAATTATAATTCTCCTCCGGAGGTCTTGAGAACTGTACCCCTTGCGTCGTTTCATCTATCCCAGTCGTTGTGTCCTTTCCATCATTGATTTAGCATAGCGCGATTTGGGTCAACGTCTGGGTGGAATCGGGGTCTAGTCGGGGAATAACTGTTAGGTCGCGGTAATACACCACCGCTCGGTCGAAATAACATCTAACCGCGATCCGTAACAATATATATATATATATATATATATATATATAGATACAGAAGATTTTGTTTTGTAATCCGATCAAAGATGGCTGACTGGCGGCCTTTCACTCCGTACAGCAAAATTACTAAAATCACAGGGGCTATGACATTTTATATATTTTTCTCATTGTTTTTTATAAGTTGCATGTCCCCATTCTCCTCTTTGTTTATTTTGATTTGCTTGGTTCATATTGTTTTGTCTACCCTCTTCCCTGTACTCTTGTTGACAAATAAACGATTTGAAAGGTAATAAAATGTGTTTGAGCCATCTGCTTTCCATGTGTGTGCAGTCAGCAATGTCGGCTCATTTGAATGATCCTTTGGGAACTGTAAACGCAAGTAAGATAACCGAATGTAGTGCAGTAAGAGATCGTTGGACTATCTTCCAGTACGAAAGGTCCCGGCGCTAAGGCATACCATATTAACGGGGCACTCTGACATGAGAGTATATATAAAGATACAGATACATCTACTGAATCCAATGCATTAATACAGCTACAATCAACTTGAATAAAACCCATGCTGACTGGGTAAGCAGTGCAGCCTTCTTCCAAATAGATTACGACTACAGGTAGCACAAATGAGGTACATATTCACTGACAGTGTATAAACAACTTGTCTTACATTTTGTATTCTTCACAAGCTGAAGTGTCATGTTTATGACACAGATATGGGCCATTGTGAGGCAGGCACATGCTGGAGCTTCATGGAACCTGCAGGAGACTTCACTTGGTTGGCCCATGAAAGACATGCTGCATATATAACAGGCAGAGATTGATAACAACAGTGGCAGCCAAACAGACAAATTTGTATCTTTCATGATGGGCAGGTTACGATGCAGATACATTTGCAATCCGATTGCCATTGTTAGTACATTTCCCAGCAAAGCAAAAGCCAGAAGTGCAAGAGCCAAGGGGTCAGAAAAAGCCAAGAAAACCTCTGGCATAGGTACACAACCATCACGCATCTCTGTAGACCAATAGTACTGCACACACTTGTAGCATTCAGTGGAATCTGCAGTGAAGCAGTAAATAATACTTTTACGTTCTGTAGCACCAATCTGAGGGTTAACCAAACTATTACATTACTCTTTTATATTCATGTTAAACAACTCACACTCTGTAATGCAATGCATCCCCTACAGGTTACTTGACAAAAGAAAGGATCATGACCTTTTTAGCAAACAAAAGTCCAGGTGATGTTTGAACAACCCTTGGATTATATCTTGTCTTGTGTGTTGAGTTAATTTGAAAGGCAAGTCATAATAATGTTTTGTAAATGCCGGTCACAAAACTTTATGGAATGGCCAGCACGGCATGTGATGTGCTCCACTCCACAATGAACAATCACAACATATGTTAAGCCAAAGACTTGATGATCAAATCTCACTTTAAATTCCAATTGGTAATCATGGAAAAATATTAATTCTGAAATTTATCATGGCCAACAACCATCAACTTACAAAGAAAAAGTGATACAATGGAACTGCCTGTATCAGTTCATAGTAGTGATCTATATAAAGACACCTCAAGAGATTTCAGAGATCAGTCGGTGTATATAGCAATCCAAATGGCAGAACTGATAAATCGATTTTTGTGTGTGTATTTGCTGTCGCAATTCTGTTGCAGTTGTGGTGTTGTTGTTGTTGTTGAATAGCCCCGGAAGTTTTCTTGAACAAGCCCGCGGCACGGAGACAGCAAATTGATCTCCCAGGAGTGACCCAAAGATCCCCCACATCCAGGATGCTGTACCTCACCTTCACATAGTCAGGCCACGACAAAGTTAGAGAGGGAGAGAGAGAGAGAAGGACAGAAAGAGACAAGAGGGAAAGGGCCGGTCCATGGGGATCGGCACTCTGACTGTGACCGCACTGCCCTGATGAATCCGGGCAGAAGGGAAGAATGGGGAAGATTTGGCCCCTGACTTGCGTTGGGGGGTACAACCACCAAGAAGAGGCGTCCCCGATAGCTGTTCATTGGGGTGTTGTAATTATTGCTTCACTTTGCAGTACACAACAGCAGTTAAGCAGGTAAATGTAGGTTGAGAAGCACATTTTCAAGTTATTGTCGTGGCAAATCAAAAGCGGATTTCTAACTCCGCGCACGGGATGGAAAAAGTGGGGTTAAGCAATTGGTTCACTTTACTTGTCTGTCTGCCTTTTCTGCCTACGAACGTCAGTTTAGGATCAAGGAACAACTTCATTTCAATTGAATGTTATATTTTGTTGAATGTTAAACACAAATCGGAACATGAATCGGAACACGAACCTGCCATTTAGCAATACTTTGATTCTGAATTTGGCAAATTGGACGGAATTTCGTTTCGATCGTGCATGAGCACAGAGGAGTAAGGTAATTGTTTTAGTCTCTCTGCCTGTCTGGCAGTCAAACAAAATTGAAAATCATTCCAAACAGGAAATTTACTCTTGTTAAGGACGTCATAAAGGACTCGAACAACAGGCACAAATAAGTAAGGCAACATATTGAATAAGGCGGTATAAAAGACGTTTCATCAACGATAGTTAATTTTTGAATTTGTTTTTTCTACAACCTCGAAAATATTTATTTTATTTCAATTGAATTATACACTTCAATACTGTGGAAGATCAACAGCCTTATTGGCACTTTCAAAAACCTTAGATTTAGTAGTACTTGGAGAAATTATTACAACATTTGACAACATCTCAACCAATCAATGTTGCCACTTACAGAACCCTCCCATGTCCTTTTTTCTAAATATTGCATGGGGTAAGGTGTTCGATGAACTGGATGAACATTATTTTTTGGTACTTTTAATCCTGAGATCGGATTAATCAGTGTGCAGTGCAAATGAATTTCATGGGCCTTGTTTTTCCATCACTGGTTCTTCATGTCACAGATCCTTATTTGAGGCTCAGTTCTGATACACTGCTTTGCTTTGCGCTTAGGCTGCGATGGACATATCATATTGCCTTTACATGGAAGGCTTTTCCTTTTTGATTAAGAAGTTCCTTGAAAGAGGCATACTTTTCATTGACTAAATCTTGGTGGTGCTGTGTAGTGTACCCAATCGACTAAGAGCACCCTATATGTATGGCAGTTTTGATTGCTTTACATTGTTCTTCTGCACACTCTTGATCTGTTGGAATTTACGAGATTGTCCATCAAGTTATGCTGAAGGTTCTCCTGCATGGCTAGGTGCTGAAAAGCGTTCAAGTTGAATGTTATTGACATCAAATTTGCCTTCTTACGTTGCATTGGTGGCAGCTGCAAATCAATTGTGGATCTCACTTTAACTAAAGAAACAAATGCCACTCACTTTGGTGCATTATCCTAACAGTCTTGCAGTTAAAATAATTATCCAGAGAAACTTAAAAATCCCACAGAACGACGCAAACCTCTTTCTTCTCTCAACCACCTACCTACGTCTGTTTTCATTCAAACGAGACAAAGCTTTGTGAAATTTCTGGTTAAAGGTCACCAACTTCAAATCTACCACTTGGAACATTAAAATTCCTGCGCAGTCGTTGTAATACTTGGAGACTTCATCAACTCCACGACATCAATATCAGGATCACAGCACACCATCAATATCAATATCAATATCAAGGATCATTTTACCTGTACCACCCTCCAATGTTATTTACTGTATTTTATGATCACTTTGCAATGAACTTTACATCTACATCGGTGAAACTGGACGAAGGCTTGGAAACTGCTTTAAAGAACACTTCTGAGATGTCAGAACCAACAATGATGATATCCGTAAACGTTTTTGACAAAGACCTGTATTAATTTAAGAAATGCAAGGCAAACAAAGGAAACAGGTAAGCTTAATGCTCAGATGGCCTCCTGGTCCGACGGCATTACTCAACTCACGGGGACAAAGTCAGAGCAGGCATGTCAGCACACGCAGCGCGTTACAATTACATTTACATTAATACATTGCACTTTCCACCCACAAAGTCTCACGAACCTAAACTACACAAACTGAGTTGCCCAAAAACTAACTCGGGTACATTGCATAGTTGCCAACATTGAGAAACAAAGAAGCGGTAGGATGGAAAGGATCTGTAGAAATTATGTGTGTGAATTTCTACTCATTGGTAGTCATACGGTGGTTAGATGCTTCCTGGAAATCCTCAATTTCTTCTATGCTCAACGAACATGGCAAAGCGGGAGTAAAGGTGGATGTTCCACCAAGATGCAGCCAATGCTTCCCAGAAGCTCGTCGAAGGTCTCGGCAGGTAAACCAGTCGTGAAATGTTGATTTTTCAGAAGACGAAAATACCAATGCTAGTCCGGGGTAACAAGAGCGCCGGTTAAAACAAAATAAATATTCCACCAGCAGAAAGCGATCTCAAATAGCGGCAGAAAAAAAAAACCCCCGGGAAGTAGAAAAGTTCATCAGGTTATCATGAACAGCGAGCAGGTGGTTAAGTAGCACTCTGCTGATAGTCCCAAGGGAAACCAAAGAACAGTGAAGTAAAGTATTTATCCGCTCCATGTAATCGCATTCTTTTAGTGCCTAAACACCCTCGAGAGTCCAAAGTCCGTGCAAAACCACCTCTTCTTCTTCACCCTCGTGCTCCCTCACATTGACCGAGTTGATTGGTTGTTCCTGGTTTTAAACCACGCATGGAGTGCGTTAGTATGTGAGGAACGAGCTTGGTGAATTGATTCTGCCTGCACCATCTGTTCATGTAGAAAATTATGCATGTAAAACTACAAGTCACTGCAGATCTGTGGTTCAAGGAAGTGCGGTGATCAAGGTGTGGAAGGAATGAGAGTGGGGTGTCTTCCCCTCACACGGTAGGGAATTTGGTAATTTTAACCTTAAATTTGTACATTATAACACACTCTTTTATGCAAAACTAAAGTGGAAAGATCAGGTTTTCTTGATGAACTAAACTTATTTTATTTTACATGAAACTCAATATTTTTGGGATTTTACATTGCATAACATATGTCATAATGGGTAAAATATAAACTCAAATCTAACTCAAACAGCACTCTGCAGAGTGCATACTTCCACCAGGCTGAAGAGTTTGAAACAAGATCAATAAATGCTTCTCCGAGAAATGGTTTCGGGCGTGTTCAGTATCGGGGTTTTTTTCAACTAAAATAACCGCAATTCTACCAGTCGGCCATCGATAATTGGATCGCAAAATAAAGTGAGGGAGACATGTATGCCATCATTCACTGTGCTTCAGCTAAGTTTGAACAAAATCGGACCATGCATGTCCAATAAATGGTTGGGGGCACATTTAACAAACAAAATGGCTGCCAGTCGGCCATATTGGATCTGATCTCAAAAGAAAATGGTGTGCATATGTAAGCAAAGCAATCATTCCTTATCTGTGTGCCAAGTGTTACAAATATCAGCAAATGCATGTCCGACATATGATTGAGGATGTGTTCATCATGGGGTTTTTTAACAACTAAAATCACCACCAGTAGGTCATCTTTGATCGCATCATGAAACAAAATCATGCAAAAATGTATACCATCATGCGTCGTCTTTGTGCCAAGTATGAACAAAATAGGTCCATACGTGTCCGAGATATGGTTGTGGATGGAAACACACACAGATGAATGTATGGACGGGCACACGGATGAGACCCAATCCATAAGCTCCCGCTTCGGCTTTAGTCCAACAGGGGCTAATAATAGAAATTTCTACCTTCTTCAGCCTTGATCGTTCTTCTTTTCTTCATTTGGAGTTCTACATATTTAGTGACTCTCACCCTTGTTTTTGGGCGAATATCAATTAAAAATACATTTACAGTACATTCATGCCAGGGGAAAACTTGGGCTCCTGATTGGTAACCCTGTGCACGTCCCGACCCGATAAAAAATATTTTGTGATGATTGAAATAAGTCAGTTGACTTGTCTATTTAACCTTCCTCAATAATTGTAAATTATATCACGACTTGTCTTTTTAAAAATAAAACATAAAAAAGGATGGCATCTTCAAAGACAACAATGGAAGGTAGTAAGTTATACGTTTAATTTTAAGGTACATAATAAATATACAAGTAAATTATTAAAATCTCCTTTCCGTTCCACCTTGAATGCTTTGATTCTACAGACTTGGCATTTAATATGGAATATTTTTTTTGTGGGGGTGAACTTACTTTTCAAGATGACTTAGAACCAAAAGTTCATTGGAATTATGTTGAAATTATTCTAGATTTTGTTAATGTGACCTTTAAAAGAAACAAAAACCACATTTGACATTTCGAAGCAAATAAATTGATCCTTGAAAGTGATCTAAACTGATATCAAACTCAATTCACGGACAGTACTGTGTTAAACTTCTGTACGTTTTCCAGACGTATCTCTTTATTTTGCACATTAGCCAAATTTTTTCTCAACAAAAACAAAAGCTAAATTACGACTGGGATTACGGACAGTAAAATTACAGTTCAGTACTTCGTGTAACCCCCACGAGCATTCAGGAGAGCACGTACACGTCGAGGCATGCTGTTCACGAGATTTGCCAAGGTTTGGACAGGAATCGCTTGCCATGCAGTGACAATAGCCTGCTGTAATTCACGCACAGAGGTGGGCTGCTGGTCCAAGTTGTCGATTTGACGCGTTAATTCTGCCCACAAGTTCTCTATCGGATTCATATCCAGGGACATGGCAGGCCACTCCATATGCTCTACACCACGGTCAGCAAGAAAGTGTTGGATCATGCGAGCATGATGAGGCCGTGCATTGTCACCTTGGAAGACAAAGTTTCCTCGAAAGGCTGCACGAGAAAATGGAAGCAATGTTTCTTCCAGAATGACCCTGTACTTGAACTGGTTCAGGTTTCCATTCAGAACAACCAGGTCAGTTTTGCCCCCTGCATGAAAAGCAGCCCAAACGGTCACCCCACCACCTCCAGCTTGGACTCTTGGCACTATACAATCTTCGTTGTGGGCTTCATGCAGTTGTCTGCGCACTCGGACGCGGCCATCTTGACGATAGACCAGAAATCTAGACTCGTCACTGAAGGTCACGTGATTCCAGTGTCCTGGCTGCCATTGATGGTGCTCTCTGGCCCACTGCAATCGGCGCTGGCTGTGTTGTCTGGTCAGGCGTGGCTTTCTCAGGGGACGCCTGGCACGATAGCCTGCTTGAACCAGTCATTGGTTGACTAGCCTTCTGGATACAGGCACATTTGTCAGTTGCTGCCACTCAGCCCTAAGCCGATTAGCTGACTTGGTACGGCCTATGCAGACTAACCCATGCAGCTGGCGATCATCTCTCCTTGTGGTTCTGCGTGGACATCCTGGCCTCGGTATTGGAGTAGGGACACCCCTCTGAGCATTTCGTTTCAGGATCTTTAACACCTGACTTTGAGTGATGCCATACTGCCGAGAAATAGCACGCTGTTTCATTCCAGAATTTCGTAAAGCCACCACTCCATGACAAACAGCATTGTCAAGTTGACGGACCATCTCCAGAGGAAGCGGCAATAACTTTTGTAGACGTGCAGCAGTTGTTTTCCACTAATACAGAACGCAACAACCCTTATATACCCGATTGTGAAGCCAATCGTCAAATGTACCTGTCCTTACATTTTATCACGCCGCCTGTGATATAATCCTGTTATTGACTTCTTGCTGCGAAAGACAATCGGTGACATGGTTCTTTCAACAAAGACATCACCGAAGGGTAAAAGAAACTCACCAGATTGATATACTGAGTTCAGAAAGTAAACCCAAGTCAAGAAAAAAAACATATTCCATATTAAATGCCAAGTCTGTACATGTAAACAACTTAAACATACACTGAGGTTACTGACTAGTCTCATGTACATATGTGCAAGTATGTACACTAAATATGAGAAGTAAATTTAACATAAATTTATTTTTGCTGGGAACAAAATAAAAAAATTCCACTGTATGAAGTTTACAAATAAAAAATTGAGTTAAATAGGTTTTCAGAACATACATAGCAACAAATGAAGCTCTGTGTATTATTAATTCCTTGATAGCTTATACTCCAACGAGGTTTATAAGTAAATGTGGGACTTGACATAAGTTGAAGTACAGTACTGTAATACTATGGTGACTTGAGATTTGCCCTCAAAGACTTGAGACTGACTTGATACTTCTGCCCTCAGGGCTGCCTGTACTCACTCCAAACTCACCCCTATAAATATTAATGGTGCACAACATGGAAGCTAACTCGATGCAAGGAATACAATAATTTGGTGCCTGAAGCATCAAAGTTAATGCAGAAAAAATGAAAATACATTATGGGAAGTGGTTGAATGCCACATGCTCTTTGATTAGATTGTAAAGTCAAGGTTTTGTGTCATCCCAATCATGACACATGTGCATGCTGTTTGTGATGTCTCATGTATCCAGCCAATTGTACATATTTTAATGAAGAAAAATAATGAAGGTAAAGAAATAAAACTAAGAGATATGATGAAGGATATGATCATGAAATTTATCTCACAAGAAAGATGTACTTACCAGTGACATTGGAATATTCCATTGCTGTGCAGGGTATACAGTCAAAGCAACAAAATGGTTGTGCTTTTCGGTCCACCTTCCGTGTTCCAGTCCGACATGACTCACTGCATACCGAATGTGGTTGCTGCAAGTACATTAATCAGTGATAATTATTTGAAATATATTTTTCAATACTAACGTTGAAATGGATGGAGTCGAGGAACAGCTGGATAACCCTCAATTGCATATCATTTTAAACTTCAATTTGTTAATAAATTGAAACAAGCAAAAAGACTTCCTTTCTAGCAAGGGAGATAGATCTGGATGATTTAGTAAAACTGAGCATTTTTTTTCCACCAATTTGCTCCTTATCCAAAACATTCATTTTTGTAGAGCATTCAGACCTCGTCTTTCTTCTCAGGTTCAAATTTTACAATTTTAATAAGACTTTTAATGCACGAAAAGTGGAAACATTGCTTATATATTTCAAACTCTCTCACATTCTGTGTCTCACCTTCATTTCCTTGACAACCTTAAAGACCCCTTTGAAACAGCCTTCTATTTGTTTGTGTGCTTAATTATTACTCAACAGCAATGAAGACATAGACATGTCCCAAATGTCTGATGAAAGACATCTATATTATATTCTCCGTAGGTGATTCTGCGAGTCTGTTTGTGAGTTTGAGTCTGTCCGGGGGTGTGAGTCTGTCTGTGAGTCTATCTGGGGGTGTGGCTAGACCCGGTCTGGGAGGGGCTTCAAAAACAAATATCCACCATTTTGTTTCCTCGCATAGCTTTGAGACCTCTTTTGTTAGGCCCGTGGTGTCTTGCTCTCTCTCTCACAGTTTTATTTCAACTCTAATTCGATATCTCATCTCATTTTTCACAGTCGCCACCATGGTTTTAGACTCGGTTGAAAAAAACGGGAATAAAATTCGATGAAAGTTACCGTTTATGGAACAAATTCATTTTCAAAGGCCTGTAACATGAAGGCCATTCATTGAGTCTCCCTCATGGCTTTATCTCGACTAATTCACCATCACAGTCGCTGGAATGGTTCAAGTCTCAGTTTCAGTTTAACTTTAAGTTGAGAAAATTGGCGACATGTATTCCAACAGCCGTTTTGAATGTGTCGACTGTTATGTCGGCACGGGAAAGGAGATAGGGGAATGAAAGATGGGAATGAGAGGAGAATGACAGAGGAAAATGAGAGGGGGGAAGGAGAGATGGGAAGGAGAGAGGGGAAGGAGAAGAGAAGAACGTTCCTAGGACTTCGTTATTTGTATTAATACTTAGTAAAAATATAGCGACTGAATACCGTACTGAAGTTCGGGATCGAACCGAAGTCGAATTATATTTTTCCATATCTCTGGGGAGTATATCCAGAGTTTGTTTTAAGCGAGTCAACTCTTTTCCAACCATGGAACTAAACAATACAGTACTTCAAAAATGTACATAATAATGTAAACTAACTATGGAATACAATATTTATTAATAACGTTTGGTTTTAATCTATTTTTACTTTGTAAAGCGAAAAGTTATCGATACATTCAAGTTTTAAAGTGAAGAAGAGTCATGGGCTCTATAGGCCTCTGTATGCTCTATGTCTGTATGATCGAATGTGCATTTTAAGAGTCAATCAACACGTCTTCGATCATGAATTACTTTTTGAACAACTCAAGCAAAGGAAACGAGGTAATGCCTGTTTCGGTCGGAGCGATTGTACACCACCTTGTGTGTGTGTGTGGCCCACTCCCCTGTGTGTGTGTGTGCGTGCGTGCGTGTGTGTGTGTGTGAGAGACCCACTCCCCCGTGTGTGTGTGTGACCCACTCCCCCGTGTGTGTGTGTGACCCACTCCCCCGTGTGTGTGTGTGACCCACTCCCCCGTGTGTGTGTGTGACCCACTCCCCCGTGTGTGTGTGTGACCCGAGTTGTGACTTGGAGGGTTAATAGCTCCCAAGAAAATGTTGCTTTAAAAAGAAATTGGAATGGACGAAAAAAAATTTTTTTAATGAACTAAGAAACTTTAAATGCACCTCTTATAGTTCACTAATATATCGATGACACTAATATATAGGCTATATGTAAAAAGACTAATTACCAAAACTCCCTCCTCCCTCCACCCCCCCCCCCAGCCCCCGTTCCCTCTCCAACGATCCGCCACTGAAATAAAACGTTTTTAAAAAACTGATTATCACTATTGTTCACCATCGCAAAGCATAAATGATGCCAATCGAAACGATAGGCGATTCGCCCAGAACGCTAATTGGCAACATTTGTTTCAGTGAGAAATATAAAAACGCGTTTGTTCCTGATTCTGCCTTTCATTCACCATCATTGACACTTTCATTTTGTAATTATATCATTTATTTTCCCTTCAACATCTGATCTCTGGGAACATAAAACAATTTCATGACATTTTTTGGCAAAAAGTGTGTGGATGACTAAAATTAACACTGGGTTACCAGCAGTAAACATAAACGTCCAGAAGCATGTGAGGCAGTGCTTTGTTGCCTATACACTGCCCAAACAAAGGGAGGGTTTTCCGTGGCACTCTGTTCCACGGGTTCCTGCTAGTTTATTTTAAAGTCACCATTCTTCCCCCCAAAACTTTCTACATAAACTGCAGAAAGCAACTTCAACTGCCCTAAAGTTAGTTGGAAAGGAGTTGTATCACTTTACGCCAGTCTTCTATTCCATAGGCCTTCTATTCCACACAAACAATCCGTTTCTCAAAAAGGATTCATCAAAGGGGATCACCTACTCTTTTGGATAGGGCAATATCCAACCTATCCTCAAACCTCACTTGCTCATCTTATGCTAGTGTGAGATCCTCAGATCCTCAGATCAGATCTATCAGATATTCTCCATCTCCACAACCTTCTCCGGGGACAAAGAGCAAAATAATATGGCTGTTCAGTCAAGATGATTTTTTCAGACCGAATTCAGGTTTCTTTCTGATGCAGCACTGTCAACTTTCAATTATTTTCTAAAGAACATACTTTCTCTCCTCTACCAATTAATGTCCTCCCACATGCAGTTCCTGACTGTCCTCTAAAACAAAATGACCAAAAAAATTGTCTCGTAATTATTGCTCCCAATAAATTTGCTGTTTCGCTATTGAAGGCAAATTCATTTCAGGGTAACATTTGTTTTCATTGTATGACCTGCAGTCAAAATGTCACCATCCACAGAAAGCCACAACATGAGTTAGCTTTCTTCTCATTCTCCATTACCTAGTGCTAAAGTTGTGAAGCCCATCAAGATTTTGCTCCTCTCTGCTCGTCGACTCGTCAGATGGATACTGCTTGCAATAAACCTCATTGTTTAACATCTGTTTTTGTCATCTGAAAACCCAAAAAGATGTAGAAACTGGATCGCATAGCATCAGTGTTGATATCCTCAAGACAACTTTTGTAGTTCAGGTTTCTACTCTTTCTGTGCTCCACTGAAATCTCTCTTGTAGACTTCCAACATCTGCTCAAGTAAAGTGTCCAACATTTTTTTCCAGACCTAAAATATACAGTCAAATAGATTCAAATAGAATAGTAATGATGAGTGTGTCCAAAGAACAGAGGAAATAAATGTGGAGCAGCTGCCTGACCTACAATACCCAAATATCTGCAATCATTTCACAAACACTTCCTCTTACTACACAACGGAGACTATGGAAGCTGAGCATGGATGGCTACAAATATTTTACCGGTGATGACTTTAGCAGTTACCCACATATACTGGTGCTCTGAGTCCACTTGAGATAAGTAGAACCTGAACCATTGCTTATCTCCCCACCGATTAGTGCAACCATATGCACAACAAGTCTCAGACATTGTAAATCACAGCAGTGATTTGGGCAAAAAAAAAAAAAAAAATCAATGTGCCAGTCAAGTTTGACCGACAAGATGGTGACCTACAAGAAATAAAGGCACGTGACCTTGTGACATCAAGTGAGAAATCTCTACAGCTGATCAAGGAAGTAATGCTGCAACATAAAGTGAGACAGGCGTAATTGGGCGACTAATCATACATCAATCAGACTTTGTGACATAATGCTTATAGCGTCCACCCTGATAGGAAGGTAGGTGGAACGTACCCCATACCCCAAGCTAGTCATGCCAAAGACATTGTCCTGCTTCATTGCTTGATGCCCAGCATTTAAAATGACAAAAGAGCATGGAGAAACAATGCTTGGAAGGCAATGGCATGTATAACCATTGGCAAGAAACTGCTTCAGCAGCACTAATGCTCTGCATAGGCCATAGAGTATCGCACAAAAAAAACATACATCTGGGAAGGAAACAAGATGATTCATGAATTTTGCAATTTATTTCGACCCCCAAGGCCATAGACCCTTTAGACCTTTTAAGACCCTTTATATCCCTTAGACCATTTCGACCTTTGCACCTCTTAGACCCCCTACACCTGTTCGGATCATTTAGATGCACAACATGAGCATCCATGTTTTACGTTCACTCCCACCAATTTTTCTGCTTTAATTTATAGAACTAGTACACCCTCTCACTACGGGAGTGGTATAGGGGTCATGTTGGGGAGGGGGGGGGGGGGGGAGGGAAGGGAAAGTGGAGGCAATATTGCACATCGCAATTAACCCTTGGAGAGAGGGGGATATTATTAGTATTACAATTATTTTGTAACTAGGGCATGCCCGTACTATATATATATCTAAAATTATATCCCCCCCCCCCCTCTATTTACATGAAATGGTTTGGTCCATTCGCAAAGCCAAAGCGGACGGCTTGCGAGTACGGTGACAATCCCCCCCCCCCCCCCCTCTATTTACATGAAATGGTTTGGTCCAAAGCGAACGGCTTGCGAGTACGGTGACAATCCCCCCCCCCCTCTATTTACATGGAATGGTTTGGTCCAAAGCGAACGGCTTGCGAGTACGGTGACAATTCCCCCCCCCCCCCCCCCCTCTATTTACATGAAATGGTTTGGTCCAAAGCGAACGGCTTGCGGAGTTTGGTAAAGAAATCGCCATAGCTCGGTAACTACTTGTCCGATTAATTTAAAACCTTGAAAAGGCACATCCTCGGGTCCCCAGCAATATACCTGGCAAGTTTCAAGTATATCGGACCGGTAGTTGTCGAGAAACAGCGGTCGCATACACACACACAGACACACACACAGACATTCACACAGAGATTACTGGAATTATAGATAGACCAGGGCATGCCCGTACTATATATAAGCTAGGACGTGCCCGTACGTGGGTGCCCGTTCCTTGCCAAAAAAAAAAAAAAAAAAAAAATTTGTGTAGGGGTGTGTGTGTGTAAACATCCTAGGGCGTGCCCGTACGTGGGTGCAAAAAAACATGCGTGCAAACAACAACAACAAAAAAAAACTTTGAAACCACGTGGCAGTAACGACCACAGAACCCCCCCCCCCCCCCTCTATTTACATGAATGGTTTGGTCTATTCGCAACGACCACAGAACCCCCCCCCCCTCTATTTACATGCAATGGTTTGGTCCATTCGCAACGCCAAAGCGAACGGCGAACGGCTAAATCGCCATAGCTCGGTAAGTACTTGTCCGATTAATTTCAAACCTTGAAAAGGCACATCCTCGGGTCCCCAGCAATATACCTGGCAAGTTTCAAGTATATCGGACCGGTAGTTGTCGAGAAACAGCGGTCACAGACAAACATACACACATACACACATACAAACACACATACAAACACACATACACACATACACACAGAGATTAATGGAATTATAGATAGATAACATTATTATGCCACTATAGCGGCTACCGCTGGGTTTACACAATCGCCTTGCACCTACCAAGGACGCGGAGCGATCACTAGGGCTGTCAACCGAGCCGAGACCGGGACGAAATCCCGGCGGTTTCGGCTTTCGAGACGGTCTCGGGACGGTCCCGAGATAAATTGATTGACGCAATTTCTCGGTAAAAAAATCCCGGTTAAAATTCCAACTTCTTGCAGATATTTTCCATAATAGAGGCATTTATTGAGCCTTGCTTTCATTACTCTGCTTCTGCACAAGCATCATTTTTCGCAAGTGCAGCTGAACTGACACAAACGATGATAGATAAAGTAAACTCACTGTTCCAGGATTTTCCCCTCGTCAACAAACAATGCACTGCAAACGAATCCGAATTCCGAATCCGGATCTTCACCAACATCTAATCATGTCGTCCTGGTCACACACGCTGCATCTCCACAAAATGTCGTCCGATTCCGTCCACAACTTTTTGAGATATTGTGTTCACAAACAAACGGACAAACAGACAGGAGTGAAAACATAATCTCCATCGACCTTTGGTGGCGGAGGTAACGAAATCAGGATGAAGGTCACAATGAAAATCCGCCGCATCGCGGCTTCATTTAAACCGTTGAATCCTTCCGCTGTATCACTCCGCCTCGCTCCGCTTTACGCTGCGGTCACGTGTCCGTCCTTGGAGACGAGTTACGGACTGTGGTTGCTATGGTCTTTTGCACATTAATATCGAGGGATTCGCTCGAGGCCCCGTGATTGGAGGGACGACGTTTATTTAGATTAAAAACACGTTTATAACGGATTATTCTACACACAATGTATTAATAAAAGTACAATACATTATGTAGTTTTATGAAATGAGTTTTTTGATGAACGTTTATGTTTAATTGCAACGCTAAATCTATAAATTGTAAGAATCCCTCGGGGTTTGGTGTGACGGTTTGAATGTGAAAGTATTTTGGTTATCTTATCTCCACTTTAGGCCTGATAAGTTGATTACGTTTACTTTAGTCACAGAGTCAAAATAAGGAAGGGGGGAGGGTGATCACTCCACCGCCTGCTTTATAATTTACTAGCAGAAGTACCCGGCATTGCCGGGCGGGGGAGGGGAGGGGAACGGGGGGGGGGGGGGGAGCGAGCCCCTTGGCGATCACAACTCACAAAATGATAATGAAACTCCAACCGGGACTCGAATATGCCTGGGCAGAAACATTTTCTCCCTCTCTCTTACATTCCGAGCAAGAAATTACACGACAATACAAACTGTAATGAGATAACCCGGTCCCATCGGTGGCCGATCATCTGCATGTAGGCGGTGTATTTTATTTCATCCCGGTAAATGGAAGCTAAGTCGGAATTTAAGTACTCAACATCAGAAATGAATTTTTTTCATTGTTGTTTATATATTGTAATGAAATTCCATTATTTTTGAAGCCTTATTTTTATTTTTATTTTTTTTTAATTTGCCGGGAACCGAGCCGACCCGACCCGAGATCCCGTTATGAAAATTGAAAATTTATCAAGACGGTTCCGAGACGGGATTTTAAATCTAGCTAACAGCACTAGCGATCACCATGCCGGGCTCGTCCAGGACGCCCGGGCAGGCCCGCGCTCAACTTGCCAGGCCTCGGCCGGGACGCCCAGGCATGCCCGCCCTCGACTTGCCAGGCCGTGGCCAGGACGCCCGGCCACGCCCGCTCTCGACTTGCCAGGCCGCATCCGGGACGCCCGGGCATGCCCGCCCTCGACCTGCCAGGCCGCGGCCAGGACGCCCGGCCACGCCCCTCTCGCCTTTCTCGGGCAAACGCTCCGGGATAATGTGTGTATATATATTGCTGCCCAAATCCCCCTGGGATGTGCTGGGGGGGGGGGGGGTGGGGAGGAATTGAAGCTGCTACGACCTCCATCGTGTGACCGTTAGTCCTCCTGTCTAGTTTGGTTGAGATTGGTATTTCTAACGACCGAATGTATCGCGGTCAAAAAAAAATTTAAAAAATCAATCAGGCTGACAGACACGAAATTACATATTTTACGAACAGGATGATGAAGTGAAAACAAGTCGATTTCATTGAAAAGGTAATTGCACATACCACGAGTGCACCCCCATTCCACCGTATGGCACTCTCATTTATTTTAAGCTTCTTCCCTTGTGAAGCTGACGAGTTGAAAATTCCAACAGCAGTAGTGTGAAGCTTTCCATCAACACCCAAATGCTTGTTAAAAAGCTCATAGATTGCAGGAGGATCACCATTTCGATCGAAATATACAGTATTTCCCATGTTATTAACAAAGTGTACTCTCCTCAGATAGAAAAGCAGCTGCAATGAAAATAGAAAACATATGACAGAATTATGCACTTTTCTCTTATGTCAAGTTACTCTTCATATTTTTGTTTAAAATGTCATTGACCAAACAAAACATGGGGAAATATAATGTCTGATTGACCTACAATGGTTTTTAAATGGTGAGAATTAAACAATGATGCAGCAGATACCATCATTAAAGTCTTTGGTAGGATAGTTAGGGGAGTTATGAAATTTGAAATTACCGGCCGGACTAAAGCACCAAATTTTCACAGGAGTTAGAACATTGATTTAGGAAGATAATTAGCCTCTCCAAACAACTTTTGGCCCCCAATGAGGCCCACAGTGGCCCGTGCAAGATGATACACTTTGGTCTCCATTTATGGATCAAGGGAAGTAACTCAACTTATCTAAAATGATTTTTAATAAATAGATGATAATGTCTGTGTGCTCTAAAACATATCAGAAATCATAAACATGCATCAAATACCATTTTAGGTGTATACAACTCTCAAATAGTTATATTTTAACAGTATAATAAATGATTAATATCGAATTAGCTCCTTTGGAAGAGCAATAAACCTTTGGAAGAGCAATAAACCTGGAAGAGCAATAAACCTAAATTGTTCCTCCCCTATACGGGTGTTTATGATGACGTTTGATATCTATGTACATAGCATCTAAATATCTGCTTTATGATTAATATAAATGGTATACCTCAACTGTAAACATACTTTTTTTCCAGGAGGATTCTTTCCCGGCGCATGCATATTGAATCAATCAAGGCCGCCGAAAATCTTCAAGCGTTCTTCTGATAAATCATCCAAAATCAACTGGAATAGGGACTGTCAGGAGCAGGAAACCCAAAGATATCGTGGATTATAAATATATTGTTGCGGAAATGAGGATTGTGTTTTTTTTATTGTGTTGTATTGTATAGTAAATTGTTGTAAATATCACCCTCTGTAAAATGTAATGATTCCTTGTAAATACCTCCGTAGTGTAAAGGTCAAAGGGCGTCCCATAATTAGTCCATAAAGCACACACGTCAGCCAATCATAGAATACCCCTGTTCGATAGTTATATCTTTATTATGTGTATTAGGGTAAGGCCTTGTCTCCCATTAAGATGACACTCCATTGCACCAAGTGAAATAGATAGATTCCCTTCATTCCCCATTCCCATTCCCAAAACCTCCATTTCCCATTTCGTCATTGCCAAGCCTCGATTGCAAATTACATCCCCTCCAAAACCACCATTGAACATGTGCTCGGGTCGGGGAAGACGGGCGTGCCCGCCCGTCGTCATCAAGGGCGGAGCCAGAGGGTCGCGCGACCAACCAGGGCCGAGGTGAGCACACCGATGGGCGTGTCCTGAAGGCCGGCGGCTTGATCGCCGGAGGCGTTATAAAGGCGCGCGCGCAAGAAGCAAGGTGGGTTGGTCGTCAGTGGTCGGTGGTCGGTTGCGTTGAGTTGTCGGTGGTGAGGAGTGATTGGACCAAGAGAGAGAAAGAGTGGTTGGACCAAGAAAGAGGAGATCCAGAAAGAACATCCAAAGAGAGGACACCCCGGAAATCACAAAGCCTGCTATTCGTCGCCTTGCTCGCCAAAGTTGGACTGAGCAGTAGTTGACAGCAAGAAGCTTGTTGTAGTCCTGGCAAAGCGCGCGACGTCCACCGCAGCAGCAGCAGACAACAGCAGCAACAACAGCCGCTTGGGGCCTGGACGGCGGTTTTGAGCAGGGCCGCGAAGGAACGGCGGCTGCTAAACGCGCCGATCGTGCTGCAGGACCCCCTTGGACCTTCCTCTCCCTCCAGCCATCCACCTCCTGCCTGTCCATCCTTTTTGTGTATGTGAGTTTGTTCTGTTTGTTTTGTCCCTGGGTATTTAATGAAGTTTGTATAAGCTAGGTTGCACTGTGTCTAAAATCTTCTGTAAATTATTTTATTATCTTTCCTTCTTCCTTGGTTATTTTGAGCCTGTATATAGTAGGAATAAATTTAGTAGTATTTTCAACCTTTTTTTCGTCTTCTTCTTCTTCTTCACATCCATGTCGCTTTTGTCTTTTCCATATTGAATATCTGTGGCGCGATCCGGCCAACGTTCGGGAATCGGGTTAGTCGGGGTAACTGTTAGGCCGCGGTGCCATCCGCTCGGCCAACCAACATCCATATCCGCGGGCCGTAACAATTGGTGTCTGGGGGTGAGATACGAGGCCCGAACCAAATTTTTAAAACATCTAAAAAAAAAAATTTGGTAAAAATTTGGAGCGGCCGAAATTTGGTTTGTTTTAAAGAAAAACCCGAATTTTGAAATAGCGCCATGGCTGGTCAAGGCGACGGGATGTCGGTGGGAGAGATAGACGGGGTAGAATAGACCCAGGACCTAGGGGAAATGTATGTGGAGGAGGGCAATGAGGAGGTGGTTGAGGAGGTTTCAGGCGCGCAAAATGGCGCCTTTGCGCACGCGGTTACAGCGGCACCAAATTTAGCGGCGCCCGTGACCGTAGCAGCACCGGTGGATTCAAACCTTTTTTTGCTGCAAATGGGGGCCCTTATGGACAAAATGAGTAAGCAATTAAGGGACAAAGTGAGGGGTACTAGTGAGCAATTAAGAGATGGGTTAAACAATTTGGGAAATAAATTTGAGGGGTTAGACAATAAATTTGAGGGGTTAGACAATAAATTTGAGGGGTTAGACAAGAAATTTGAGGGGTTAGACAATGGGATAGAAGGGGTGAAACATGGGTTAACGGGGGTGGAAAATAGAATGGCTGCCCAGGAGAATCAGATAGAGGGGGTGAAAAATGGGTTAAGGGGGCTAGAAGATAGGATGGAAGGCAAATTGCGGGAAGTAGGGGAGCAGTCCGCCCGAGAAATTAAACAAATGGGAGAGCAGATAGAGGAGGTGAAAATCGGGGTAGAAACCAAATTGGATGCTCAGGGGGATGAATTGGGACAGATGAGGGTGGCATCTACAAAAGAGAGGGAGGAGATGAAGGAGATACGACGAGGTGTAAGTGAGGGTGTCTCGGGGGTACGCGAGGAGGTAAAGCGAGGTGAAAAGCGTATGGAGAAAGAGGTGAGGAATAATACGGCGAGGTTACAAGGGGGAATAGAGGGTCTGACGAGGGGAGTAGAACAGCTGACAGTGGGACAAAAGGAACTCGTAGACCAAGTGGAAAAGAACACTGCAATAATCGGGGGGTTAAAAGCGACACAAAAAGACATAAAAAATGAATTAATAGCGACACAGAAGGAATGTCAGATGGTACATGAGGGGTTGACGAAGAAGTTGGAAGAGGTGACAGAAGTAATGGAGACGAAGGACCGAGAGGTGAGGACGCACATAGAAACGGTTAAAGTGGCGTTAGAGGAAGAGATAGAGGAGACGCACCGGGAAATAAAAGAGGTGAAGCAAAAGTTAGAGAAGGTGAAAGAGGGGGTGAGTGAAATTAAGAAGAGATGGACAGAAACTAAGAGAGAAATACAGGAGGAGGTGATGGAATATGTACAAGGTCGGTGCTCAAATCGTGATGATGTGCTCGCTAACCAAATAAAGAGTTTGCAGGTGGTGAAGGAGGTGCGGAGACGAGGTGCCAAGGTGAGTGGCGAGAAACGTGGAAATGTACATGATGTGAGGGGAGCTTCAGTCGGCTTGGGGGTTGATTTGGATCCAGGTGTTCGTGAGAGGCCGTTGGTGAAGTGTGCGACAGGTACAGTGTGCGAAGGAGGAGGTGTGCGAGAATGTCCGACTCTGGGGTGTGTGAGGAAAAAGTGCGCGCCGAGGAGTGAGTGTGCTGTCGAGAGTGAGTCGGTCGTAGCGCGTGTGCGAGGGAGCACATGGAAGCGCCTAGTGGGAAGTGTTACGGAGGGAGTAACGAGAGAGTGTGCGCAAGAGGATGCGCGAGAAAGGTGTGTAACTGACAGGTGCATGAGGAAAGAGTGCGCTGTCAAAAGTAAGGGAGAATGCACGCCTGTGGTGAGTGTTACAGAGGGTGTAACGGGAGAGTGTGCGCAAGAGGATGCGCGAGAAAGGTGTGTAACGGACGGGTGCATGGGGAAAGAGTGCGCTGTCAAGAGTAAGGGAGAATGCACGCCTGTGGTGAGTGTTACGGAGGGAGTAACGAGAGAGTGTGCGCAAGAGGATGCGCGAGAAAGGTGTGTAACGGACGGGTGCATGAGGAAAGAATGCGCTGTCAAAAGGAAGGGAGAATGCACACCTGTGGTGAGTGTTACGGAGGATGTAACGGGAGAGTGTGCGCAAGAGGATGCGCGAGGAAGGTGTGTAACAGAGGAGTGCATGAGGAAAGAGTGCGCTGTCAAGAGTAGTGGTGAGAGTGGTAAGAGTGACACGGAGCGTGAGTTGGTTGTGGCAGGTGAGAGAGGATGTACACCTGGAATGGAAGGATGCACACCTGGAATGGTAGAGCATGTGTGGGAATACACACTTGAGTTAGTAGTGAGGCATGTGGTTGGGTGTGCGAGTGAGAGCACACCTGTGATTGTCACAGAGGAGGTGACCGAGAAGGGGGCGCGAAGAGGTGTGTTGGTGAGGTGTGCGAACGACGAGTGTGTGCAAAGGTGTGCGGTGGTCAGGTGTGTGACCAAGTCTGTGAGCGAAAGAACGAGTGCAATGACGAAGTATGCGGGGTGTACGGGCGGCGTTGGAGCACCGAGCTCGGTGAGGGTGAAAGGGGTAGCGTATGCGTGTGAGCATGCAGGTGAAGCATCGACGGTAACCGGGTTAGCGGTTAGAACGACATTTCGCCGAATCGGGCCCTCGGTGCGCGCCGAGCAGCTTCGCATGCTGCGAGGACCAGCGGGGATCCGAACCATGGCGGTTTCGAAAGAACCGCCGTACGCGATCCACGCTGGGCCTCGCTCGGAACGGCCGCGTCCGTGCTCCACTAGGCGGAGCGGGCAGCCCGATAGGAAGGGTCGTCATGGCGACCCCTTTTTGTTGAGGCGTTCCGGCAGGTCGAGATCGGGCCATTGGATGGCTCCGTACCGAGGTGGTGCATGGGATCTCCTTCCCTGCACCGAGTGCCGGACGTATCCAGCCGCTGGCACCAAACAACCCGCATTCATTGCTCGGCTTTACGAAGCCGAGCTTTAGAAGTGAATTGGCGCACCGAGAGGCACTAGTGAGTAGACGTGATGATGAGGATAGTGTTTTGGACCCGAAATTAGAAAAACAAAATTTGAGGATTGGAGAAGTGAGGATTGGTAAATTGGTAGTGATTGGCAAAATTTTTGATTGGTTGGAATTTGGACGAGCAAAATTGATAGTAGAAGATACCCGATGTGGTGGGATGGCAACTCTGTCATCCCTCACAGCGGGGGCAAAGGAGCAGTAGTCTTATGGGGTTTATGGCAGTGAAAACTAGCCCAGGAGGGTTTGGATAATGTGTAGGGACCTAGAGATTGACAATAGGTAACGGTAAGGTTAGGTAGCTACATTGGACAGGTAGCTGGGGACATAGAGAGGGTAGTTTGGATGATAATGACGTGGTATGTGCTTAGTTTAAAGGGAAGACGGGGAGCACTAAGTTAGCAGGGCAACAGGTAGTTTAGATGATGCCGTGTGAGTGTTGGAGGTGTATTCAGAAGTGTCTTGTGAAAAGTGTGTGACGAACAGGTGTGATTGACCAGGTGTGCAACTGAGCAGGTGGATGGAGCAGAGTATGAGTGAGTGATAGTGATGTGAGTTGTGCTGACCAAATGGTCCAGGAAGGAAGGAGGGTGCAGGTGGCACCAGGTGTGATTGCACAGGTGTGCAACAACAGGTGTATGGAGAATGGTCGTGTGAAATACATGGAGTGTGGAATACATGGAGTATTGGAATGGATGGTCGTGGAGTGAGTATGGTGGAAACTATGGAGTGGAGTGGATGGTGCGAAGGTGTGAATGGGGGAAGGATGGACCCCCATCACGAAGACCCGGGGAGGGTAGTGTAAGTGTTAGGTAGAGGGTATAGGTAAATTGTGGTTGGATATTGGCATCTGTGGTGCGGGTGAAAGAATGGTATTTGGATGGGTGCATTAGTGTTGTGGAAATGGCTGGGCGTGTAGCCTGTTAGTGTGTGTAGTTGGTTTGGGCACTCCACCACTGTGAGGATGTCGGCCAGGTGAGGCCGCAGGTGGGCTCTGGCAGCCGGTAGAGTTGTTGTGGATGGGGCCTGAGGATCCGGAGGACGGACCCGGGTAGCCCAGTGCCAGAGGGCACCTTGGGGTGACAGAGCCAGGAGGGGCCTTCCCCAGTTAGATAGGTTAGGTAAGGAGCTAGGTAAGCTCGGGTGGCAACTGCAGTGGTGGAGGTGTGCAGGTGGGTGGACCTGCTGGGAGAGCTACATGACCCAGCCCGGAAATTGTGCAAGGGCACAGGGAGTTGAATCGGGGGAGTGAGACCCCAAATTGAGAAGCACCACAGTTTGGTCAATGGGAATTTGGTTTTTAAAACCACATAGGGTAAGATTGCCAATGGTTTGGCAGAGAAAGACCCCGGGTAGTGTAAAGTGTGTTAATGTCATTTAGAAAGTAGTTAGGATGAAAATCTCCTCGCACCATCTGCATCCACTCACCTGAGAGGACGTATCTCCACACCATGCCAGGTTGTTTTTATTATTTTAATTGATGCAAATGTTTGGAATGTGAGACGCATCATGACGTGGGTGTGACATTGTGCTGTGTTCCATCTCTCCCTCCTTATGAGGATTGATGATGAATTGGGTGATGGCAAATTTTGGATAGAGGGATTGTGGAGACGAATTTGGTATCGGGGGAAGACGTGACAGTAGTGACGAATTTGTAAATGTGTAGATTGTTGTAAATATGGGGTAAGGGCAAGGGTAGAGTAGGTGACATGGGGGGTGACGTACGGTAAGGACGAGCTTTCTCACTTCGCTCTCCGTACGCACTTCGCCTTGCATTGCCTTATTGATGTGTACCCTTGAGACCTTACCCCTCGCTCATCTGTCTCTCCCCCCCTTTGTCTCCCACATGAGGACCTGTGCGCCACTGGGCGCCGAAAGGAGCATGCATGAGTCAGCCATTGTGCGCCCGGAACTCCCAGAACCAGCTGTCTGCATCGATGCACCACCTTATGGACCACCTGTCTGTGGCCGAGCACCACTTATGGACCCCATGGGTTGGGGCATGGCCCCTCTGCTGGAACCGGCCATGAGGGCCCGAAATCTTGCTGGCGGACCTTGGCCGCAGGGCACCGATGCCCCACAGGTGAACCATACATAGTCGGCCCCTGTGGGCCATAAATAAATAAAAAATGGACACGTTGGGTGCATTTTAATTCCACCAATAGGCCGCCAGCAAAGAAGATGACAACACCTGGAAAATAATAATAGCCAGCAGAGGGAGCCGAAGAGCAAGAGACCACCTGCAAGGTTAGGGGTTGTTGTTTTTATTTTTATTCATGAACAATGGTGACTGTGCACCGATTGGTGCTCGAGGGTGTGTTGGTGTGTTTTGGGTGCTTTCATGGTGCATTGATGCAGAGCAGACTGTCTCCCCCCAGAAAGAACAATCACAGGTCCTGGGTTAGTTTTGTAAATAAAAGCAGAGTCATTGTAAATAATGCTCCCCACCGTCAGTGTATAGTTTGAAGACCATTCCGCAATTCGGTTAGCTGTGGGCGTGAGTCTGTTAGGTAGGGTGCAATGGAGCAGCGGGACATATTTATTTATGTTTTAAAACTGTCGCACTCAGGGTCAGGTTAAAAGTAGAGGGAACTACACCTACGTGTCACACTAAGTTAAAGTTATAGGCCCGGGACGTGCCTAAGAGGAGGAAGGTGCAGTGTTGCGGAAATGAGGATTGTGTTTTTTTTATTGTGTTGTATTGTATAGTAAATTGTTGTAAATATCACCCTCTGTAAAATGTAATGATTCCTTGTAAATACCTCCGTAGTGTAAAGGTCAAAGGGCGTCCCATAATTAGTCCATAAAGCATACACGTCAGCCAATCATAGAATACCCCTGTTCGATAGTTATATCTTTATTGTGTGTATTAGGGTAAGGCCTTGTCTCCCATTAAGATGACACTCCATTGCACCAAGTGAAATAGATAGATTCCCTTCATTCCCCATTCCCATTCCCAAAACCTCCATTTCCCATTTCGTCATTGCCAAGCCTCGATTGCAAATTACATCCCCTCCAAAACCACCATTGAACATGTGCTCGGGTCGGGGAAGACGGGCGTGCCCGCCCGTCGTCATCAAGGGCGGAGCCAGAGGGTCGCGCGACCAACCAGGGCCGAGGTGAGCACACCGATGGGCGTGTCCTGAAGGCCGGCGGCTTCATCGCCGGAGGCGTTATAAAGGCGCGCGCGCAAGAAGCAAGGTGGGTTGGTCGTCAGTGGTCGGTGGTCGGTTGCGTTGAGTTGTCGGTGGTGAGGAGTGATTGGACCAAGAGAGAGAAAGAGTGGTTGGACCAAGAAAGAGGAGATCCAGAAAGAACATCCAAAGAGAGGACACCCCGGAAAGCACAAAGCCTGCTATTCGTCGCCTTGCTCACCAAAGTTGGACTGAGCAGTAGTTGACAGCAAGAAGCCTGTTGTAGTCCTGGCAAAGCGCGCGACGTCCACCGCAGCAGCAGCAGACAACAGCAGCAACAACAGTCGCTTGGGGCCTAGACGGCGGTTTTGAGCAGGGCCGCAAAGGAACGGCGGCTGCTAAACGCGCCGATCGTGCTGCAGGACCCCCTTGGACCTTCCTCTCCCTCCAGCCATCCACCTCCTGCCTGTCCATCCTTTTTGTGTACGTGAGTTTGTTCTGTTTGTTTTGTCCCTGGGTATTTAATTAAGTTTGTATAAGCTAGGTTGCACTGTCTAAAATCTTCTGTAAATTATTTTATTATCTTTCCTTCTTCCTTGGTTATTTTGAGCCTGTATATAGTAGGAATAAATTTAGTAGTATTTTCAACCTTTTTATCGTCTTCTTCTTCTTCTTCACATCCGTGTTGCTTTTGTCTTTTCCATATTGAATATCTGTGGCGCGATCCGGCCAACGTTCGGGAATCGGGTTAGTCGGGGTAACTGTTAGGCCATGGTGCCATCCGCTCGGCAAACCAACATCCATATCCGCGGGCCGTAACAATATGTTCGGTATGTATCCTTATTTTTTTTTTTTTTGTAATTGACTTTTAATACTATCAGTTCATATAGGACGCGCTACATGAGTGTCGCCAATGAAAGTAGATTCGTCCCAGCGCCATGTGGCAAACTTGCTAACTAATATTATATTATACCTTATTAACCTATACCTATATTAGCATGGGTTGCCCGTTGTTTGTACATATATATGGATACCTATATTTTAATCCTTTTTTGTGTTACTGTTACAGTGATTACAAAATGGATGAGGCCGAGGAAATCGATTGGCCCAGGTGTGTAATCTGCCAAGAACAAAAGACGGATTTACCCAAATGTCCAAAGAACAGGCAAAACTCAGATTCATTGTCAATATACGCATCGTTTTTAGAGAACGTACAGAAATTTCAAGATCTCGATGCTGTGCCCGTTAAAGTTTCATTCTCGAAGGACGTCACCGCAGAAATTCTCCATCAGAACAACGCATGTTGGCACAACTCCTGTCGCCAGCTGTTTACAGACACAATGTTAACACGTGCGGTAAACAAGAAGCGAAAACATGACAACGTCTCTGGTAATGTAGTGAGATCTTCGAAAAGACAGTCCCTCTCCTCGTCTGATACTAAATCAAGCTACAGTACTATCATCACCATGTCTTGTGTATTTTGTTCTGAAAACACCAATGAAGATTTACATGAATGTTGTACGCACAATATAGACGTAAGGTTGAGAACTATGGCAACCGAGATGGAGGACACGGATCTTCTAGCCAAACTCGCTGGTGGAGATGTGATAGCCATCGAGGCAAAATACCACTCATCGTGTATGACGAAGTATAAAAATGTGTATCGTTCGCACATACGAAACAGGAACAGGAATGCTGACAGTAGTCATGAACGAGCCAAACGAAGAGCATTTGTAGAGCTGGTTGACCACATCGAGGAACAAATAATGTCAGAAACAAATATGTTCAGACTTAAAGATCTGTATGATCTTCACCAAAGTAGGCTACAACAATTGGGGTGTGATTACACCACAAACAAAACACGTCTGAAAGAAAAAATTATCGCCCATTTTATGGAATATGGAATTCAGGAACAGACCGTTAATAAGAATGTGTTTCTAATATTTCCAGATGGAGTGAGAAAACTGATCAAAGAAGCGTTAGAAACACGTGACTACGGTGCCGAAGCACTCATATTTTCCAGAGTTGCTAAAATGTGCAGAAACGAAATTTTCAAAGATACAATAAGCTTTGATGGAAACTTTTCAGAAAATTGCCAAGATATAGCCCCAAACACTAAAACACTAATCTCAATGTTGTTGTATGGTGCCAATTTGAAAGGAAACATATATGAGACACAACCATGCAATACTATCACTCAACTTCTGATCCACAATGGGAAGAGTCGGCCTAAGCCAAAAGCAGAATCCTCATCTTCAGCGCCTTCCAAACAACGACATTCTCACTTGCACGAACCACCCGCTCCTGTATATATAGGATTGAACATTCACACATCAACGAGGAGCAAGACTATGATCGAGAAGTTTGAAAAGTTAGGTGTTAGCATATCATATAAGCGTGTACTAGAAATCGAAAAATCAATTTCTCAAGAACAGCTGGCCCAGTTTGACAGTGATGGTCTAGTATGTCCGCTGCAACTTCGGCATGATCTTGTAACTGTGGGCGCGATTGACAACATAGATCATAACCCGTCAAGCACAACAGCCTCTGGACCACTGCATGGAATAGCAATGACAATTATGCAGCATCCCACTGAACATAATAAGGGTCAAGATAGTCATGAAATTAATGCCGATGCATCTAGGTCAACGTACGATCTACCAGATAGCTACACCATAGTTCCTCCGCTCTGCAAGGCAACTATCCAAGTACCTAAAATCACGACACAAACGAGTGAATCTAATCTTCACGATACTATTGGAGAGGAGAATGACTGGCTGGCTTCAACATCAGAACTTGTAACGCACGAGAAGTTTGATGATTATGAGGCTATGTCTTGGTCGGCATTTCACGCAGCCAAAGAACGATCACCAACTTCTCCACCAGCCATTATTTCCCTTCTTCCTCTCTTCATGGAAAAGGCAGACTCTCCTGCAATGATCAAACACGGCATGGACATCCTAATATCGGCAACACGCTTCTTGAATCCTGGTCAGATGTAAATACTAGCCTGCAACTGTCCCATATATGCCCAATGCAAGTATCTTCAGTGGCGCTTTCCAGAATTATATGGCGAGGGGAAAATGCTGATCATGCTAGACGGCCTCCATACTGAAAAGGCACTGTTGAACAGTTTAGGTGATCTGATGGACAAATCTGGATGGACTGAATCTCTTGTTGAATCCTCATTCGCAACTACTGGAACAGCAGACCCGTTTCATAAAGTGTCGCACATTACCCGGACAAGACATGCCCACCAGGTTAGTTAAAATGGTCACTGTCTCCATGCCTGCATGTCACAATAATTATTGTCACAGTCATTAAACAATTAAAATCACACATATAATAATATTGTAAATGAACATCTTCAAAAATATGTATGTTATTAGTTATTACTAATTTACTCATAAATTTGTCTTTTTTCAGGTAACAGCGTGCGCACTCTTTCATCTCAGACAGGAAGCGTTCGAAGAATACAAGCAAGAGTTCGGAGATACTGAGTACGAACAGTGGCGTGGCGAAATGTTGGATAAGAGTCCAACGTTCTTCTATTGGGATCTGATTCTACGGACGGAATTGACTGTATTAACATTCATACGATCTCACCGCGAGAATAACTTCGATCTGTATGTACGCTCTCTCGAGGCTCTCATGTTCCTGTTTTTCGCGCTTGACCACCACAATTACAGCAGGTGGGCGTCCGTCCACATACGAGACCTCACATCACTAAGCAGCAACGCCAAAGACCTTCTTTGGAAAGCTAGGGTGGTACAGAAGACCTGCCACAGATTCTCAACCATGCCTCTCGACCAAGCCCACGAGCAACAAAACGCCATCGTAAAAGGAAGCGGGGGCATAATTGGCTTAACAGAAAGTCCGGCAGCGTTAAAAGACTAGGTAGTGGCAGGACCCGAAAAAGCTCGTCTATTAGTAGAATTTGAGGACAATTTTTTGACACATCCTGTACAAAATGAAAAGCACCATGAAGAGAATACGTCCACACAACGCAGCTTTCACCACCAATCTCGTTCTCTAATCGACACCATCAATGCATATGGAAATCCATTCTGTGAGAGCGGCTCTGAACTGATCATTCTAAACACACGCGATTGTGCGAGCAAAGAAGTGGTAGCTACAATCAAGTCGTTTGAGTCTGTTGGTAATAAAAAGTATAATGCGTTCAAAAAAGATGTGTTTGAAGACCAAACGAAGACAATACACGATGTCATAAAGAAACATAATCCGATACTGTTTAAAACGCCAAAGACAAAAAAAATCAGTCAAATCAAAACAACTTGCAGGATTGAAAAACGATGTCGCTCTCTTTGGTAGACTCTATGTTGCCAATCAGCAACGCAATGGAGATATCAAACTGTTCTTCCGTCATGAAAACCAGTTGTTCCCTCCCTCCCTGTCTGACCAGGGGAAGCTCCATAGCATAACAAAGTCGGACTTGTTAACATCATTGGAGATTCCTCCGACCGAGTCAAACGTAAACAGCACACACGATTGTAAAATCTTCGACGGCGGGGCTCTCATTCACATGCTTCGGCCAACGACAATGACGACGTTTGACCAATATTCCAAGAATGTGTTCTTGCCCTATATCGAAAAAGAGGCATCACGATCGCGCATTGACATTGTTTGGGATGAATATCGTAAGAGCATCAAGGCGAGTACACGTCATAAAAGAGGCGAAGGTGTAAGACGAAAAGTTACCTCTACCGCAAAAATACCCAGAAAATGGCCTGACTTTCTTCGTGACAATCGAAACAAAACGGAATTGTTTCAATTTCTAAACCGTGAAGTAGAGGAACATTCTTTTTCCAGACTGGTGATAACTTCGGGCAATGACAGTTCGGTTGGACCGTGTGATCACGAGGAAGCAGACACCAGGATTGTTGTCCATCTGATAGACGCAGCTAAACATGGACACAGGAATATTGTGGTAAAAACTGTCGATACCGACGTGATTGTTATTTTGGTAGGATTGTTTTCACAAATAGTTGATGATCACCCCTTACTGCAAATAAATGTGGAGTTTGGAGTAGGCAAGGACCTCAAAGTCATCTCGATCAACAAACTTTATGAGTTCCTCGGACATGATAGATCCAATTCGTTAGCATTTTTTCACGCATTCAGCGGCAGTGATTCCACTTCAGGTTTCAGGGGCAAAGGCAAAAAGACAATATTCAAAATATGGAAGTCGTTCCCTGAGGCAACACAAACGTTCCTCGAAATATCAAGCAACCCATTTGCAGCCATCAACATATCTTCGGACGTCTTCAAAGCACTCGAACGATTTACTGCACTCGTATATGACAAAACATCCGATAGCGAATCCGTGAATCAAACACATTTGAACCTCTTCTGCAAAAAATCCCGCAGTTTCGAAAATCCTCCACCGACTCAAGACGCTCTTTTCCTTCACTTTCTGCGAGCAATATACCAATCAGCAGTCTGGATGATGGCACACAAGGTAATAATATAAATATACCACATGACAGTCTTCATTCCTTGATCCTCCATCTTATAAAGTTCTGCTATATAATTTACCTAGCACTGTTACATTCTACATAATTATTCTTTTTCATTCGCTGCAAAATCTCCCATCACCGCTACAGTGGGGATGGGAGGAAGACGATGAACAGAGCCTACAACCCACATGGATGACCCTTCCCAAGGCGGCCGAGGCTTGTGGCGAACTGATTAAGTGCCGATGTACCGGAAACTGCGTTCGGTGTAAATGTAAAAAGAGTGACCTTCCATGCACCAGGCTGTGCACATGTAACTGTGAAATATCTTAATAACAGTTCCGGTAATGATTGAATGTTATGATAGCGTATACATGCAACGTAACTCTGTAAATGGCACATTACATCACTCCTTTATCCTTACTTTGCAACTGTAGAATAAATATTCTTGGATAATTACAGGAAAAATCAAGCTAAAGATAGTGCATTATGCTTTGATGGAATATAAGCTATTTCAAGAGAGGTAATTCGATATTAATCATTTATTATACTGTTAAAATATAACTATTTGAGAGTTTTATACACCTAAAATGGTATTTGATGCATGTTTATGATTTCTGATATGTTTGAGAGCACACAGACATTATCATCTATTTATTAAAAATCATTTTAGATAAGTTGAGTTACTTCCCTTGATCCATAAATGGAGACCAAAGTGTATCATCTTGCACGGGCCACTGTGGGCCTCATAGGGGGCCAAAAGTTGTTTGGAGAGGCTAATTATCTTCCAAAATCAATGTTCTAACTCCTGTGAAAATTTGGTGCTTTAGTCCGGCCGGTAACTATATTGACTATATTAAGCCGTAACTCCCCTAACCAGGACTCAAAGCATATGAACAACCAACCACCCAGACTCCGAACGGATAGTGTACCCATTATGCCACTGAGCCTGGTAAGGCGAAAATAGAAAAGCAACAAAAGAGAAAAGGCGAAACAGAAAAGCATTGATCGATGCAATGAACCAGCAGGGAGTTTGATCACTGCCATGGGCACTCATCACTGAAAGTGACAATTGTCCATTATGATGGCAACTGCTTAACGAGCATGCTGTGAGTATCTAAGCGTGTATGAGTCAAGAACAGCACAATACAATGAACAATAAAGTTGTGATGCAGAATATTGACAATTACTTTATAATGATTCGCTATTGTAAAAGGAGGAAAGCATTGTGCATGTTTAGTTGAGTTCTACCCAGCAGTTTACTTGCTGCAGCTCGTAAAGTATCTCGACAAACTACGATCAATTGTCGTACACGTTTATTCACTCTGCCGATACAGGCCCAATTCACCTCAGCGCCATCCGAGCTCACACGTAGTGATACAATGCCGTCACGGTGTAGGGATACCATGCGGTCACGGTGTAGGGATACAACGGTGATTATTTGCACTTCATACATGACATCCTCCCCTTTAAGTCCAAAATTACCAAGAGCAATACGTGCTAGATTTCAATAATTGACATTTCAAAAGCAACATTTCCAAAACATGTGAAAATATGTGTGCAAACGGTTATGAGAATAATGAAAATACGTGAAAATAGAACATGTGTCACCATGAAAATAGAACATGTGTCACAGTGAAAAAAAACATCTTCAAAGATTCAACCGGTCGGGTGCTTTTCTCTCACGCATTGAGCGTCGCGGTGTACTAGTGGATACAGAGTCCGAGGTGATTCCTTTGGGTGGCGGTGTACCAGTGGATACAGAGTCCAAGGTGATTCCTTTGGTCTCCACGAAGGGTGTAGCGTTCACAGAGGTTTTCGGGGCATCAGAGCCGGCTGGAGCGGCCACGACGATCTCCGGCAATGGTGGGTCGAACTGTTGTTTTGACTGTGACGATGCTGCAGGCTCTATCGACTCACAGTGATGGTAGGTTATGTGGTCCTGATGTCGACGAATTTCACGGACATCCTGCAGGCGAATCACACAGGACAGTGGACCTGGCTTCTCGATGATGTCCCCCGGTAGACACGTCGCACCTGCACCAAAAATTCTGGCAAACACTGGATCTCCAATGTTGATACATCGACTGATGGACGACTTATCGTGCACCAACTTTTGATTAAGCTGGCTCTGATAAACGTTTGATGATATGTCTGGTTTGAGATTGTCAAGTGTCGATCTCACGTGTCGTTTCATCAATAACTCAGACGGAGCTGCACCGGTTGTTGATTGTGGCGTGATGCGGTATTTGAACAGGAGATGAGAAAGCTTTGTTTCCAAGGTTCCCTCCTGAAGTTTCTGCAATCCGGATTTGATGATTCCCATGGATCGTTCGGCCAAGCCATTTGAAGCCTGGTGATGTGGGCTGACAAACTTATGTTTGATGCCGTTCCGACGTGTGAACTCGGCAAACTCGGAACTGGAAAAACACGAACCGTTATCACTCACGATCATCCTGGGCAGACCATGAGTGGCGAAACAGCGTCTGAGTCTTTCGATAACAATGGCTGACGTAGTACCACGCGTCACATAGGCATCAATCCATTTTGTGTGCGCGTCCGTAATTATTAGAATCATGCTGCCGTTAATAGACCCGGCATAATCGAGATGCAGGCGATGCCACGGTTCGCTGGGCCATTCCCAGGGATGCAGTGGTGCTTTCGCAGGTGTATTCCGGGTGCTCTGGCAGGGGTAACAATGTCGAACATGATGTTCGATATCAGCATCAAGATTCGGCCACTACACATAGTTTGTAGCGAGTGACTTCATCTTCACAATCCCGGGGTGACAGTCATGGATTTCATCCATGACCCTGGAACGCAGATTTTTCGGGATCACAACACGACATCCCCAGAGTAGGCAACCATTTTCCACGCCGAGTTCGTTTTTACGTGCTTTAAAAGCCGCAAAATCTGGGTCACCCTCAGGTAGAAAATGCCATCCAAGCTGTACAGCCTGGACAGTGCTGGACAGAACGGGGTCTCGTCGAGTATGAGTGCGCATCTGGCCGGAATCGACAGCACAATCTTCCAGATGATCCATCAGTGCGATAATGGATCCTGGTGTAGGCGAATCATCAACGGATTCTGGAAGGGGTAACCGACTCATGGCATCTGCATTTGTGATAGACGAACCGGGCTTATAACATATGGTGTAGTCATAAGCAGCGAGAAACAGGGACCAGCGGATGATATTGGGCGGTAGTGTGTCAGATGTCGCCTTAGTTGGACCGAACAGACTGATCAGCAGCTTGTGATCAGTGTGAATCGTGAAATGTCCAAGAAGGTAATGGCGAAATTTGCTGATGCCGAAAACGATTCCCAATCCTTCCTTGTCAAGTTGGGAATAGTTCTTCTCTGCCGGGGACAACGTTCTGGATGCAAATGCAACCGGTCTTTCCGTACCATCTGGCATCACGTGTGATAACACACTCCCCACTCCATACCGACAGGTATCGCATGTCAGCACAAGATCCTTCTCTGGATCAAAATGAACGAGAACATTGGACGATTTGAGCAGATCCTTAGAGGTCTGGAATGCTGATTGTTCGGTAGACCCCCAGCTCCAGGAGCCTCCTTTCCTCAAAAGCTGATAAAGGGGGCCCAAAACGTCGGTCACATTCGGGATGTAACGACCATAGAACTGAAGCAAACCGAGGTATTACTTCAATTCGGTCACGTCTCGTGGAGCAGGAGCATCCTTGATAGCTCGGACTTTCTCATCTGTCGGGTGTAGACCCTCGGCATCAATCGTATGACCCAGGTACGTGACTGATGGCACCATAAACTTGCACTTGTCTCGACGCAAACGTAGGCCGGAGTCCAAAATCTTCTTCAGAACTTTCCCCAGGTTTTGTTCCGCGTCCGTATGACCAGTAACCAGAATATCATTGTGGTAACAAACGACGTTGCGCTCGGCGGCAAACAAACTGTCCATGACACGCTGATAAATTCCAGGTGCAGATTTCACTCCAAAACTGAGTCGGTGGTACCTGTACAACCCACGATGCGTGTTGATGGTAAGATACTGTTTCGAATTCTCGTCCAAGCGGAGCTGTAGATAGGCGGATTTGAGATCGAGTTTCGTAAAAGTCCTGCCTCCCGTGAGACAAGCATAGAGGTCTGCGATCCTCGGGATTGGATATTTATCCAAAGAAGAACACTAACTTGTTCACGGTCATTTTATAATCTCCACATATGTGGATGGACTGGTCCGATTTTATGACCGGAGCGATGGGCACCGCCCATTCGGCACACTGGATTTGCTCGATGATCCCCAGATTTTCAAGATGATGCAGTTCCTTGTCAATCCGCTCCCGCAGGGCGAAAGGGACTGGGCGAGCCCTGCAAAATATAGGATTGGCATCCCAGTCAACCCTGAGTTTAGCCGTATGTCCTTTCAAGGTTCCAAGCTCATCCTTGGACATCCGGGTACGTATCCAGCACATTTTTGAGTGTGTATGCTGCGGTAGGAGAAACGTTGGCTGCCCGGAGTTGATGAATGCTTTCCCACTTCAGTCGAATTATACTCAACCAGTTCCTGCCGAGTAAGGAAGGGCCCTTTCCAGGAATGACGATCAGGGGTAGGTGAAACTCACGGTTATCGTAGCCCACCGTGACGTCACATGTACCGCAGGGAACAATCTTCTCACCTGTATAGGTGGAGAGTCCATAGGTAGTAGGTTTCAGATGGGGTCGGTCAGCATCACTCCACAGGTTTGTGAAAACAGCATGGCTGATGAGCGAGACGGCCGCACCAGTGTCGACCTCCATTTGCAATGGTCGATTGTTGATGACAACATTGGCAAGAAGAGGGTCCCACCTATGGTGAGAATCAATATGAAGCAGGTCATACGATTGAGTTGTCGGAAACAGAGCTCACCTGGTCAAGCTCAGGTTCCTCCGAACCGATAAACTGATGAATCTTGTCAGCAGCTTTTCCTTTTCCCGATTTGCGAGTGATGCACGCTGGAGCAATATGGCCAGTTTTCGAACAGAAATGGCAGGTGGCATCTTTGAACTGACACGTCTCCGGAGGGTGCTTTCCGTTGCACCGAAAACATTTGTTGTGTGTTTGAGACTGCACTGGCTTCCGGCGAGGAGCCTTGTTCCAACGTTTTGGCTGAACATGATCCAACCGATTCACAGCAGGGCTGGTACCAGACGAGCGAGTGGCACCGATGCTTGTAGCGTTGCGTTCAGCACTTTCCATGGAAATGGCGGTGTCTCTGGCATTTTGGAACGTCAGTCTTCTCTCAGCAAGCAGGCGTCTACGAGTGCGGTCATCGGACATGCCAACCACCAGCAAATCACGGAGCATGTCATCAATCGTGTCCCCAAACTCACACAGATGTGACAGTTTTTTGAGGTGTGCAATGAAGTCTGCGATCGACTGACCTTGCTGCTGTCTGCACATGTAAAAATGAAACCGACACAGGATGACTGAAGGAGATGGATTGCAATGTTCCTTCAAAGCGGCCTTGAGCTCTGCATACGTGAGCTCTTGGATTGTCCGAGGCCGAATCAGGTTTTTAACAAGTGAGAACGTCTCACCTCCGCAAACGGACAGGAAGACGGCCTTCATCCGGGCTTCGGCCGCGATGCCGTTCGCCTCGAAGTAAAAAGACAACCGCTCAGAATACGTGTCAAAATCCCCCGCATGAGGGTCAAATTCATCGATATGGCCGAAAGAAGTCATGTTCTAGATGTTTATCCTCGTCGGCATGTAAAGTATCTCGACAAACTACGATCAATTGTCGTACACGTTTATTCACTCTGCCGATACAGGCCCGATTCACCTCAGCGCCATCCGAGCTCGCGCGTAGTGATACAATGCCGTCACGGTGTAGGGATACCATGCGGTCACGGTGTAGGGATACAACGGTGATTATTTGCACTTCATACATGACACAGCTTCTCATAAATGTTTATGGGAAACTCAAAAACAGCCAAATTCATGCATAATGCTGCCAAAAAAGGCAATCCTGAAACAGTGCATGCCATATGATAGCAATTACTTGCATCATCATTTTGAGCCAGGCATTGCCATGTAGGATAACGACATCAACAACAGCAGTCACAACAAAAGCATATTAAACCACTAAACAATGAACATAATGTGAAGATCACCATCAAGAAACTAGATTGGTCAGCACACAAAAAGAAGAAGAAGAATCGGTGAACAGAGCTTATTGGAGTGGAAAGAAAAAAATTGGACGATAATGTTTGCCTGTCATATATCTAGACATGTAAATATCTATTTATATTTTTGTGGTTCTGGCTCAAAAGGGTTAATTAATGCATCCAATGATGGTTATTCCTTAATTATCTGTTCAGTTAAGCATATTGTAATACATGTGGATAGATATACATTGCGTATGTATTAGATAGATGGTCTTTCCCCATCCATAGTGTTTTTTTTATATATCACCTTTAATTCTCCTTTCCTTCGCACTGAACCGGTTTGAACCAGCTGATTCACAGTTATATCGCCTTTTATTCGCTGTCTGTCGTCTTTTCTAAACCGGCCGATTCGTCACCGTGTCAATATGGGACGGAAGCACGGATCAAGAACGGTACACACCCCCAAGAGCCAGGACTAATCTTAGAGAGAGGTCCATGGGACTTGCCCATATTTTTGCCAATCAGATTGGAGCAGGCAACAACATGCGCCTCTTGTGACCATGAGATTGAGGCAGTATGCAAAGATTCGGATGAAGAGGAATAAACAGGTGGAGTCAAGCACGAAGAGAGGGAGATAAAATGCCCATCATCACGTACTTCGGGGTCTTTACTCTCGGTGGTCGTCTGAAAAAGAAGCTGTCTCCATCTATCAGGCCAAGCCGGTGCACACAATAGAAGAGAGCGTGAGGCAGTCTGACTCTTCACAAGCCACGTTTGGGGCTGTCGCACATGTAGCTTTCCAGTGGGGTGCGCCAGCTTACTCCTTCACCCAAACTATTTCTTTTATTTCTTTCTTTGTCGGATGAGCCCTAAGTTAGATCGATACGTTGCTTGTATATATCGGATATTCTTAGTGCACGATTGTGGCGTATGGGTAATCGACTGTTTAGTGTGTGTGTGTACATATATATATATATATATATATATATATATATATATATATATATATATATATATATATATATATATATATATATATATAGTATAATATATACTAGTGGGGTCACCCGTGGGAATCCCAAGGGCATGGACGTGTGTGACATTTCGACATTTTGAGTTAGATGCTGCACCTGCACATTCAGTTTCACAAAATGGTTACTGGCAATTCATCAGATGCACAAATGATGTCACCAACACAATGTATTTACTTCTCATAACATGTGAATGCATGTGCATGCACACCCACACATACACACAAACACATCTCGTTTTTTCATTTCTGTTCCACACAATTCTGTCTCTCTCTTATTCAGACACACACACACACATACACATACATCCACACACACACACACACACACACACACACACACACACACACACACACACACACACACACACACACACACACACATATACATATATATATATATATATATATATATATATATATTGTTACGGACGCGGTTAAAGATGTTATATTTGCCGAGCGGAGGCTCCGCGACCGAATAGTTATTCCCCGACTCTAAAACCCGATTTACCCCAAACTTTGGCCGGATCGCGCCACCGCTATTCAATCAGGAAAACTCTAAAGCGACCGAATGCAAAGAGGAAAAGGAATAAGACGAGAAAAGGGTTGAAAATACGACTAAATTTATTTACTATTTACAGGCTCAAAGTAACCAAGGAAGAAGGAAAGATAAGAAAATAATTTACAGAAGATATTATAGACACAGTGCAACGCTAGCTTACCTACAGTCTTAATTAACCCAGGGACAGAACAAACAAGGACAGACTCACGCGGGGAAGGATGATAGGACTGGCAGGAGGTGAATGGCTGGAGGGAGAGGAAGGTCCACGGGTACTGCAGCACGATCGGCGCATTTAGCAGCCGTCGTTCTTTCGCGGCCCTGCTCAAGAACTGCTGTCAAGGCCCCAAGCTGCTGTGGCTGCTGCTGTGGCTCGAGCTGCTGTAAATGCAGTTTCGGTGGCTCGAGCTGCAGCTCAACTCTGGACTTCTCTCGGACTCAACTCAAAGCGCCTCTCTTGGACTCAACTCAAAGCGCATCTCTTGGACCCAACTCAAAGCGCATCTCTTGGACCCAACTGCTTGGACTCCCTCTCGTCTGCGCTTGGGAACGCCCCGCCGGCGGGTTATATAGGCCCCGCCCCTCAACCTTTGCGAACCTCCCCGATCGCTCTTCCTCCGCCCTCTCTAGCCAAACCCCTTGTTCATGGTTGGTCGAGTGGGGCTGGCTCACTCCTCCCCTCTATGACGAGGTGGAGACACGCCTTTCTTCTCCGACCCTGCCTCGTGGTCAATGGCGGCAATTGGAGGGGATGTAATTTGCGATGGCAATTGAGGCCTGGCAATGACGAAAGGGGCAATGGAAGTTTTGGGAATGGGAATGAAGGGAATCTACTCTTATTTCACTCGGTGCAATGGAGTATTTAAGTTAATGGGAGACACAGCCTTACCCTAATACACATAATACGATATAAGCTATCGAACAGGGGTATTCTATGATTGGCTGACGTGGATGCTTTATGGACTAATTACCGAGACGCCCTTTTTACCTTTACACAACTCCGGAGGCAGGAGGCGCAGAATAAACAATAATAATAAAGCACCCAATAAAAAAACACAATCCTCATATCCGCAACAATATATATATATACATATATATATATATATATATATATATATATATATATATATATATATATACATATATATATATATATACATATATATACATATATATATATATATACATATATATATATATATATATATACATATATATACATATATATATATATATATATATATACATATATATATATATATATACATATATATATATATATATATACATATATATATATATATATATACATACATATATATATATATATATATATATATATACATATATATATATATATATATATACATATATATATATATATATATATACATACATATATATATATATACATATATATACATATATATATATATATATATACATACATATATATATATATATACATATATATACATATATATATATATATATACATACATATATATATATATATACATATATATACATATATATATATACATATATATATATATATACATACATATATATATATATATATATATACATACATAGATACATATATATATATATATATATACATACATATTCTGTAGGCGAATGACATTAAAGGCACACTTTGCTAAAGTACACCCAGCACCGTCAACACCACAACAAAAAACACCAACAACCACGCATACAATCACATACACCGATACTAATACACCACAACTCACTTTACCTAAACCAAAAAGCACCTGGACACCACGTGTTGACAATCCATATCTACATGTCTATATGGAACAAGTGAGCAATGAAATTGAAAAGGTGGCACAAAAATATAATTCTTCCAGACATAAGGACAATCTTACAAAGGCAGAGCGACGAGCACTTCACAATCTCCAAAATAATGAAAAGATAGTCATAAAGCCAGCAGATAAAGGTACTGCCATTGTCATTATGTCGACTGCCGATTACGTTGCAGAAGGTAATCGTCAACTACATAGTGATACTTACAAAGGGCTCCCATCCGACCCTACCCTTTTACATCTTGAAGAGGTTAAACAGGTAGTAGATTCTATTCAGGTGGATAAAACCATCAAATCTCGCTTGGTTCCGAAAGATCCTCATTGCCCTAACCTTTATTTTCTCCCTAAAGTACACAAGGTAAACAATCCAGGTAGACCAATCGTATCTGGCTGCACATGTCCAACTGTTCTAATATCAAAATTTGTTGACTGTCATTTACGTCCTCTCGTGATGAATCTCTCCTCATACCTCAAGGACACAACCAGTTTTCTGACCCACATCCAAGGATTGAACAGAATATACTCACCTTTCAACTCCCAAACCATTTTGGTCACAGCAGATGTTACATCCCTCTACACTAATATTCCACATTCAGAAGGCCTGTCTGCATGCCGCAAAGCCCTCGATACACGACAAGTCCCAATACCACCTACTCAAGACCTTATGCGCCTATTAGAACTGACACTCAAACTGAATAATTTCCAATTCAACGGACAACATTACATTCAAACTCAAGGTACCGCTATGGGTACCCCTGTTGCACCATCGTACGCTAACATCTTCATGGGAATGATAGAGGCCAAGATCAATGCACAACCTCATCACGGAATCTTGGAAAAATCCTGGGTACGTTATATTGATGACATCCAGTTCATCTGGTCAAAATCCCCCCGTAGTCTCACCCAATTCCAAAATGAATTAAATTTGATTCATCCGACCATCAAGTTCACATTCGACAGCTCACAGTCCGAAGTTCACTTTCTAGACACATCACTCACGCTTCAAAATAACAGACTCGAAACAGAACTATACACCAAACCAACAGACACTCACTCTTACCTTCTCCCTTCTTCATCTCATCCTAAACATACAATTGCAAGCATACCATACAGTCAAGCACTCAGAGTAAGACGCATTTGCTCAACAAAAATGGCAGAAGAAACTTCTCTCTGCCAATTAGAAACACACTTCATTGCAAGAAACTATGACCCTCACTCTGTGAAAGAAGCAATAACCCGAGCAAAACGCATACCGAGAGCAGACCTTCTGACTTACAAACCCAAACCTGCAACTAACCGTGTCCCACTGGTAACCACCTACTCTGCTACCTCATCCCAATTGCCAAGTATTCTGAATAAGGCCCTTCCTCTCCTCCATCAATCAGAAACACTCGGCACCACATTTCCTCAACCTCCACTGACATCATTTCGACGTGGTCGGACACTCAGGGACCTCTTGGTAAAAGCAAAGCACCCACAGCCCCACAACAAAGAAACTAGGATCCCTGGCTTCTATAAATGCACAGCAAAAAAATGTATTATTCACAAGCATTTACTAGAAGGAAACAAATTTTGTAGTTCTAGCACTGGACAAAAATTCCCCATCACCTCCTATATGAACTGCAAATCTACATGGGTCATATACCTAATCACTTGCCAAAAGTGCAACAAACAATATGTTGGAAAAACTGAAAATACACTCTACACACGATTTAATAACACCCGGTCAGAAATCAATAACTTCCACACCAGTCAGGGCAAATCTCTACCTTACACGATACACTTCAATCAACCGGATCACTCTATAAATGACATTCAGATCTCTGCCATTGAATCAATCACAAATCGATCATACACCACGATTCTGAAAGGTGAGTCCTTTTGGATACATAAACTTCGGACAAAAATCCCTCATGGCATAAATTTTGATGATTAAAGCATGTTCCTACATCAACCCAATCAAATTGTTAACCGTAACCCATTCATTCATTCATTCATTCATTCATTCATTCACCCATTCATTCATTCTACCTTTGTATGTCATTTATATAAATATATAAATATATTATATGAATATAAATGGCATATGAATATATGCTTGTATGTTTATGTATGTATGTATCCCTATATTTGTATATACACGTGCACCGGAAATGTAACGCAAACCGTAACTGTAAGCTGCGCTTCACTTCCGTTGAACTTGGGGCCGGTGAGTGAACTTTGGCGTGGCTCTCCCTTCTGTATGCAATTTTTTACTCACATCACACATCTCACACACATCACCATACACACTTGACTGATATACATGCCTGCTGTTTTTGTAGACTCAGAAGAAGACCTTTGTTGGTCGAAAGCTTGTCGAATTAAAGATCGAAGCCCTGAAGCTACGTCCGCGTCTTATTCAATCTCCCGATTATTTATTCAATGCAAATGAGACGCCCTGCTCGTACTGTGGAGTTTCTACTATTTCTCACAGTTATATATATATATACATATATATATATACACATATACACACACACACACACATGTACACGACACATACATACACATACACACATACAGACACACACACATGCACACACATACACATACATACACACACACACACACACACACACACACACACACACGGAAACTCATGTGAAAACAATTTTTTATAAATTAAATTAAGATTTCACGATTTAAAAAAAAATAAAATAAAGATTTCACGATTTAAAAAAATTAAATAAAGATTTCACTATTTTAGTGTGCATAGTTACGAACCCGAAGGATCGGTAACCGACACAATTTCGGTCTTCGAGGCCGGCCGACAGGCACAGTGTGACCAGAAGGGACGAGGTTCTCCTGACCACGTGGCCCTCGACTTGGTGGGGTTTGTCCGCACAATGTGGGCGCCTTCAGGATGAACTTTAGCCGGGGAGCGTTTGGGCGCCCCGGTCTGATACTGCCGCCCACGCGCAGAACAACTTGTGAGTGCACGTGGGTCCCGGCGGTCCCACTGGCCTAGCGCTACCATGTTTAGACAGCGAAATCCGTCCCCGGGCACCGGCGCCTACTCCCGAAAGTTGAGAGAATAGCGGCGTCAGGCACGGTAGGACACCCGCGGAGCCCCGGCGGACCAGGGACGCACGAGCCTACACGTTAGCATGCTACGGCGGAATCAACGGCTTCGGCCACGGCCGGGCCGATGCTCGGCCCGGTCGCACCGGAAATGAACTGGTTCGACACCCGCGCTACAGAGGTCGTATTGAGATACTGAGAATACTGAGATTGATTGATAATACTGAGATGTATTAACAAATTAATTAATTAATTTGAGACGTCCAATTTCCAGTGTTTGGAAATTTGGAAGAGCTTGACCCTAGCCTTTCCCTTGCGAGGGCAAGGAGGAACTTAACACTTGACACTTAAGCTTAGTTTGAAGTACACCCTGACCAGCGCTCACGGTGGGACGGCAAGGCAACCAGAAGGGACGAGGTTCTCCTGACCACGTGGCCCTCGATCTGGGAAGCGAGAGGCGTTCCATTAGTGGACGCTCCCCTCATGCCCGACTTTTGGGCGGCCCCGGCAGGCCGTTTGTTTTGACGTTCCGTGACAGGCCCCGCACCCCCACCTTCGGGCCGACCGGGCGACCGGAATGAATCCCGGTGTCCCGATCCGAACCTTCAGAGCGGGCCGGCTGGGGAGTGACTGGCACCCCGTACCTGCACTTTCCGTCCCTGTGGTCCCAAATACCGGAACCACCCGAATACCACTTTATTCGACAAAATGAGGTGCGGCCTACATCTAGGCAAGACCACGGCCCGAACACGACCCCTTCACTCGACGCTACCTATCACAATATACCTCGCATAAATTCGTAACATACCTTTTTCTTGTCGCGGTACACTTACGCTTCTCGACGTAGTGTGGAAACAACAATTAATGAAACAGATTCTAATTTGGAAGTTAAACGAAGGCGTGCACAATGAGACAAGATTTCCTCAGAATCGACCCTCGTGCCGGGGACGCGACGACGCCACTGCGCCCCAGCCTTAGAAGACCAACCTTATATAAGTCAATACCTCCAACGACTACAACGCAGTTATCCACAATTTTATATAAGTTAATATTTATATAAGTTAATAAGTCAATAAGTCCAACGACACAGGTGCGCATTCGTGCCGCGTGACGTGGTGACGTCATCGTGTTTTCACCTTAAAAGACCTATTTGATATAAGTTAATATTTTGAATTAGTCGGTCAATTTTTGCCCAATCTTTGCTAAATAAAGGTTGTCCTTACTTACCTAGTGGTGTCCCTATCCACCACAAGTAACCCGGTGCAATAATCGAAAACCGATTCCAAAATGGCCCCTCGCTACGATTTGCCACAATCACATTTTATTTTCACGTACTTCAAATCGACGGATTTTTACCAAATAAAATACCCCACTCAATGCACTGATGTCGTTTTTGCGGCAGAAGTGAAAACAGATTCTAATTTGGAAATAAAACGAAGCCGTGCACAATGAAACAAAATCTCTTCAGAATCCAAAGTCGTGCCGTGGAACGTGGTGACGTCACTGCATTTACAGGCTTAAACGGCAATTTTATATAAGTTAATTTTTTGAATAACTTGGTCAATATTAGTCCGATTTTCGCCAAATAAAGGTTGTCTTTACTTACCTGGTGGTGTTCCTATCCACCCCAAGTAACCCGGTGTAATAATCGGAGACCCGATTCAAAATGGCCCTCGCTACGATTTTCCACGATCACATTTTATTTTCACCACTTCAGATCGACCGAATCTCACGAAATAAAATACCCCACTCAATGCACTGATGTCATTTTTGCAGTAAAAGTGGAAACAGATTCTAATTTGGAAATAAAACGAAGGCGTGCACAATGAAACAAAATCTCTTCAGAATCCAAAGTCGTGCCGCGGAACGTGGTGACGTCACTGCGTTTACAGGCTTAAACGGCAATTTTATATAAGTTAATATTTTGAATAACTCGGTCAATACCAGTCCGATTTTCGCCAAATAAAGGTTCCCGTTGCCTACAGATACCCCTTTATCCTCCTAGAGGCGAAGTCAGGATGAATTTCGTAATAAAAAAGTCAAGTCTTTCGGCGACAAAAATTTAACATGGGGTTTTCCTATGTAATTGTAAATTTACCCTGAAGTAATTTTACCGAAAATCCTGGAAATTTCGCGGGGCCAGTTTCTGTCGAGTGTTAAGAAGTACTAGCGACTGCGAAATCCGGAATCAGAATTAAAATCCGAGCCTCCGTTAGCTCTAAGGGCCCCCCAAAACAAATCGCATATATTCCTAACGAAAAAACTTCGAAGCTCCTAAATCCCGAATCCCACACCATCCGATGTCAATCCATATATTCACACCTCGGGACGAACGTTATGCATCTAATAACAGGCATACAAACCATCAAAAAATATTTTAAGACCAGTTTATTCGATTAAATGTGACGCGGCCTAGCATCTAGTCAAGACAAAGTCCCCCAGGCACCAAGGCCGACCACGCATCCCGACCCCAAATTCCTCATTCGACGATAGCTAAACAATATATTATATGACTCGCACCTTACATACCTCCTTCTAGTTCTAGTTCTTGTTCTTGTTCTTGTCTTGGTATACTCACACAAACTCACCCTCGCACAGGTAACCGAGGCCGAAGAAACGGCGAAGCGAGGCGACCACCAACAAACACGTCCTCGCCTCGAATTTCCTCCCGCCCACACACACAATCGCAGGGAAGATGGAGGGAACAAACTCAAAGGCAGGAAAGAACGAGGGAAAAAGTGTCCAGTGCACTCTATCACGACTGAATCCTCTCTGAATCACGACTCTATCACGACTCTATCACGACTCTATCACGACTGAATATCGACTGAATTCCTATCGAGAAACATTTTCTTTGGGCGGTGTATAATCGCTCCGACGTAACAGAAATTACCTCGTTTCCTTTGCTCGAGTTGTTCTAAAAGTAATTCATGATCGAAGACGTGTTGATTGAGTCTGAAAATGCACACCTGATCATCTGATCATACAGGGCATAGAGGCCAATCGTAGGCCTATGGAGCCCATGACTCTTCTTCATTTTAAAACTTGAATGCATTGATAACTTTTCGCTTTACAAAGTAAAAATAGATTAAAACCAAACGTTATTAATAAATATTGTATTCCATAGTTAGTTTACATTATTATGTACATTTTTGAAGTACTGTATTGTTTAATTCCATGGTTGGAAAAGAGATGACTTGCTTAAAACAAACTCTGGATATACACCCCAGAGATATGGAAAAATACAATTACACCTCGGTTGGATCCCGAACTTCAGTATTCAGTCGCTATATTTTTACTATGTGATAATTTAAATAATGAAGTCCTGGGAACGTTCTCTCCTTCCCACTCTCCTTCCCACTCTCCTTCCCACTCTCCTTCCCACTCTCCTTCCCACTCTCCTTCCCTCCTCTCTCCTTCCCTCCTCTCTCCTTCCCTCCCCTCTCATTCCTCTTCCTCTTCGAGTTCCTGAGAATGCCTTTCGGGTTGAAGAATGCGGCCCAGGCGTTCCATCGGCTTATGGACAGCGTCTTGCGCGACTTACCTTTCCTGTTTGTCTACCTGGACGACATCCTAGTCGCGAGCGTGTCCCGGGAGGAGCACCTGCTCCACCTCCGCACGCTTTTCGAACGCCTGGGCCAGCATGGCCTAATCACAACCCCGCCAAGTGCCGTTTCTGTGTCGCCACCATCGACTTCTTGGGGCACCGCATCACCAGGCACGGGGCCGTCCCTTTACCGGCCAAGGTGGAGACGGTCAGGGATTTCCCGCAGCCCCGCATGATCATGGGGCTCCAGGAGTTCCTGGGCATGGTAAATTTTTAACCCCGCTTCGTGCCCCAAGTCGCCCAGCTCCTCCACCCCTTGCACGAGGCCCTCTGGGGCAAGCAGGGCAAAGGTGACATCGCCTGGTCGGAGCCGATGACCGTGGCGTTTGTGGGCGCAAAGCTGGCCCTGGCCGACGCCACCATGCTGGCGCACCGGCGCCCGGTGCACCGATCGCCCTCACCATCGACGCATCGGACTACGCGGTGGGCGCGGTGCACGAGCAGTGGGTGCGTGGTGCTTGGCAACCACTGGCGTTTTTTAGCCGGCAGCTTCGCCCGCACAAACGCCGCTATAGCACCTTCGACCGCGAGCTGCTCGGGCTCCACCTGGCGGTCCGACACTTCCGCCATCTGCTGGAGGGCGGCCCGTTCACGGCTTTCGTCGACCACAAGCCCCTTGTGTTCACGATGGCCAAGGTCGCCAAACCATGGTCGGCACGGCAGCAGCGTCACCTCTCTGCCGTGTCCGAGTACACGACGGACATCCGTCATGTGGCGGGTAAAGACAACCCGGTGGTGGATTGCCTTTCCCGGTCCGTCGTGCACGCGGTCCACCTCGGGGTCGACTATGCCCGGATGGTGGAGGACCAGACCGCCGACCCCGGCGTCCAGGCCTTGCGGACCGCCGTCATCGGCGTCCGCGTCACCGAGGTGCCGTTCGACGCCGCGGGCGCGGCCCTCCTATGCGACGTCTCCCTCGGCCGGCCTCGCCCCATCATGCCCGCTGGCTGGCGGCGCCCAGTTTTCGACGCCATCCACGGCCTGTCCCACCCGGGCACGAAGGCATCCCAGAAGCTCGTCGCGGCGAAGTTCGTCTGGCATGGCCTCCGGAAGGATGTCCGCAACTGGGCCAGGATGTGCCTCGCGTGCCAGTGCGCAAAGGTCCACCACCACACCCAGGCCCCGTTGGCCCCGTTTGCGGTGCCCGAGCGTCGGTTCGACCATGTGCATGTAGACTTGGTGGGACCTCTGCCCCCCTCGCGGGGGTTCACCCACCTCCTCACCATGGTGGACCGCACCACATGGTGGCCGGAAGCCGTCCCATTGGTGGCGACGTCTGTGGCTGATGTGGCGCAAGCCTTCATCGCCACTTGGGTTGCCCAGTTCAGTGCCCCCTCGGACATCTCGTCCGACCGCGGCCCCCATTTCACCTCGGAGCTCTGGGCTGCGGTGGCGCAAGGGCTCGGGGTGAAACTACACCGCACCACGGCCTACCACCCCCAGGCCAATGGCCTGTGCGAGTGCTTTCATCGCTCAATGAAGGCCGCGCTCCGGGCCAGCCTCCGCGACGGCGGCTGGGTCGACAGACTCCCCTGGGTCCTGCTGGGCCTCAGGACGGCACCCAAGGATGACCTGCGCGCGTCCTCGGCAGAGCTGGTCTTCAGGCAACCACTGCGGGTACCGGGTGAATTTATCCCCGACTCCACGGCTCCTTGGTCCGCGGCGCAACAGCACTCCGCCCTTCAGGAGACTGCCTGGATGTTCGCCCCAGTGCCGACGGCACACCATGGTTGCCCGCCTTCCCACGTCGCCCCGGAGCTTCGCACAGCAAAGTACGTCTTCGTCCGACACGACGCCCGCCGGGCACCTCTATGGCCCCCGTACGATGGGCCCTTCCACGTGCTGGAGACCGGGGACAAATTTTTCACCATCGACATCGGCGGTGCCCCGGATCGCATCTCCGTGGACCGCCTCAAGCCGGCCCACCTCGATCCGGACCACCCCCCCGCCCCCGCAAGCAGCTCTGCCTCCGCGTCGAGGCCGCCCCCCGGCAGTCGGACCCCCACACCCCCCAGCCCCGCTGTCCCGCTACCCCCCAGCCCTGCACCCATCGCCAGGGGGCATTTCGGCCGGGTCATCCGGCTTCCCCGCAAACTCACCCTTCAGGTGCGCGGGAATTCTGGGGGGGCGCATGTGGCGGGCACAAGGGGCAATAATTCCGCACACCAGTGGGTGGCGCAAGCGTCCAGGCGGGGGATGAAAGCACATGCCCTGCCTTTCGACCGATCGGCCACGCCCGGGGACTAGGCATGGCCTCGGCACATATATGCGGGCTCTAAGCTCGAGCCCGCCCAGTGCTGAAGTACGAGCTTTGAATAAAGGCTCTTTGTTATACCAACGTGTTGTGGCCTACGTCTCTGGCAATCGAGTCGTGTGTGCACAGCACCACAAGATAAAGCCGTGATGGAGACTCAATGAATGGGCTTTATGTTGCAGGCCTTTGAAAATGCATTTTGTTCTCCTAGTAACTAGTGAGATACCCGTGCTACACACAGGTTGGAGCCCAGAAGCAAACAGGCAATGTAGATACGGCGAATGCTAAAGCATGAAACCAATAAATTCCACATTCCTGTAGCACCATCAGTCGCACATCAGACATTGACAGCAAGTTCGTGAAGGACTTCCATGAAAAACGTACCCGTTCGCAAACAAACGGGTACGTTCACGTACAGAAACATCGATAGTGTGTCCTTGGCGAATCTGCATATGGCGATGAGCGAAGTTCACGTTCAGAAAGTAGAAACCATCACGGCATGTCGTCATTCACTTGAACTCGATATGGTGCTACTCCAATCTCCAATCAATCAATCACAATCCAACCAAATCCACAACCAAACTCCAATCAATCACAAAATAAACTTTTAACAACATTGTTAATGTTTCCTGCATTGTAAAAACTACCAAATCAACAGTTAAAAGGATTTTGAGCCAATAGCTGTTACGGCCTTGACAAGATCGATGGAGACAGTGATCTGTTAGCTTATTCACCGCCCAAATAGCTATGTGGAATTATTTCATGTTGAGATTAAATGTCGTTTGAACTTTGGCCGAGGTCATTATTTACTTTTAATGATGTTTATATACGAATGTTTAATGATGTTTATATTAGTTTTGGGTCGTCCTTTCCGCATATCTCGTGGGATTGTAAGTTGGAGAGACAGCCGTGGTGGCGGGCAGGGCTTTGGAATTCTCTCAAGCGGGGATTCAACCCGTGTCCTTATAAAAGGTCTTTGTCCGAGGTCACTGAGTTCGATCGGTGCAGCCGTGCAGCGATCGGTGCAGCCGTTTGTGCGGCACCTGGGAAAACAACATCGTCACAATGAAAACATCGTCACAATGAACGTTAGGAGAATGCGAATGTTATGCGGGAGTCCAAACCTGAGAATGCTGGAGACCAAAGCTGAAATTAGGAAAACTAAATAGCCTATTTTACTCCTGGAGATCCCAGGATTACCCACCCAAAATATCGTTGCGATCGGTTCAGCAGTTTTTACGGTACCTTCAAACAGACAGACAGACAGACAGACGGACGGACATTTGGTGAATTATAGTAAGATAAACGGTATCTTTCATGGGATTTTATTCCCGTTTTTTTCCACCGAGTCTAAAACTATGTTAGCGACTGTGAAAAATGAAATGATATATCGAATTAAAGTTGAAATAAAACTGTTGAGGGAGAGCAAGACAGCACGGGCCTAACTAAACAGGCCTCAAAGCTATGCGAGTTAATAAAATGGTGGTGATTTGTTTTTGAAGCCCCTCCCAGAATGGGTGGAGCTACTCTCTCAACGGAGTAAGCCACATCCCCGGACAGACAGACAGAATCACCTATGCCTATTATAATATATTGTCGTGCGACTCCGGTTAACACCAGAAGGTTGCGGATGGACCGAAACGGATTTAATGGAGGCGATAACCAAACACGGATTCGGCTATATGTCGCGCGGGAGGAAGGAGGAAAATGGAAGCTGCGCAAGTGCTTAACTGCGGACACTCCGATCCTGTAGAGGCAATTAACTCAAGCGGGCACAGGTTTAACAGTAGTCAGGGCCCTTAGGGATATTTTGGGGCCGTTTGGTTCAAATTCTTCCAAAAGCACCAAATTTGGCCCAGATTTTGGCCATGCCATACTCTTTCGATTTTTGACGGGCGCCAAGACGGGCGCCCCCCCCCCCCCGGGGGCCCCATATTGGCGAAATACTAAATGGCCGCCACCCGGATTAGAGGAAAATCAGTTAAATGACCAAAAGGGTTGGAATCATGTATGATACCACTTTTCAGGGGTTTTCGATGTCGGGGAATCCAATTATGATGTTATTTTGATGATTCGAGGTCAAGGTCAACCCTCAAGGTCATCTTAAAGGTCATTTTTGAGTCAAACATGTCGGTTTTTGAGTTTTTTGTCAAGATTTACGCGAAGTTCACCATTTTATGTTTCTGGGTTGGGTAATCGAACTCTGACCTTATTTTTGACAATTAGAGGAAATATTTACATGTCTATTTCCTAATTTTCAGGCATACGCAGTTCATCAGTCTAATTACAAAGGTACGGATTTTGATGTTTTATGAATTGTATGCCATATCCTTGTGTTTAATTGTTGTGCGATCATGATCCGGGTTCATGTATACATGATTGTATACATGTCATAAATATGACGTCATAGGTCATGTGACCTGGCGGCCATATTGGATTTTATGAAAACCTTAAAAATGGATCCCTGCCTTCATTTTTCGATCGATTCATTTTGGAACTTTGACCACTTATAGTATGCCATGTGATTGGATGCATATCCTAATTATGACGGCATAGGTCAGGTGACATGGCGGGATGGACCGGTATGGCCCCGGATCATACCGCCCTTGGCGCCCGTCAAAAATCGAAAGAGTATGGCATGGGCAACATCTGCGCCAAATTTGAGGCTTTTGGAAGAATTTGAACCAAAATATCCCAAAGGGCCCTGGCTACAGGGGATGGAAAATAATACAAGCGTTTATTAAAGTAAAAAGGCAAGGACAGGAAAAAGCACGTGATGGTAATAAAATAAAAGTAACTAATTTGGGATCCCACACACCGACTTCAAAAACAAGACGAGTGAAGAATTAATAAAAGAACATGTTCATCGTGTAATTGGGGAATGTGGGGTGCAAGCTTATCTGTCTGCAGTCTTGTAGTCGTGTCCGCCGACGTCCCACGCGGCCCTCTCCGTCCGCTTCCAAGCACCACCAGGCCTTGCTCCAAGCGCCACAAGACCTTGCTCCAAGCACCACAAGGCCTCGCTCCAAGCTCCAAAGCACCGAGCACAAGCACCACTCCAAGCGAGGTCGATCTTCACACACGATCGGCCTGCCACGTCCCAGTCAGCTCTCCCGAAGCAAACGTGCCAGAAGCAAGGGAACTCCACTCGGGCTATGACTCAACTCAACTCGGGCTGCGCAAGATGAAGCACGGGATATCCAAAAGGGCTAGCTGTGCAAACAAAAGCACGAACCACAAGAGACTCAAGAGCTGCAAGAGACCCGTGCTGCGGAGGACGAAGAAGAGAAGAGAAGAGAAGAGCGAATGATGTCCAAGCACCAAGAGAGCAAATGGCGTTTGGGGCTCCCTTAAAAAACCTTGCCGGTGACGTCAGCCTTGGTGCGCTACCAACCAGCGACTTCCACCGAACCTTCCAGCTTCGCGCCTCTTGCACTCGTTGGCTGGAGGTTCGCGCCCAGCACGCCGACCAATCACAGGACTGTAGCGTGGCGATAGCTCATAGCATGTAGCGTGGTGATAGCACGTAGAGTGTAGCGTGGTGATAGAGTGTGGCACTCGATGTAGTTAGGCCTGTTGGAGGTGTAATTGGCGGCGGCCATCATCGGCGGTGCCCCAGCCTGGTTTCTTTGCCTGTTCCTTCCGAAGTCACTGTCTGTGAAGGGAGTCATTTAATGTTGCACAAAGGAGATCCTAACTAAGTGTCTAAGTGGTTGCGGTGCCAAAAGGGACAAAGGTTTGGCTGACCAGGTGAGACATACAGGGGCTTTATTCTTTAATCCCTAACTATATATATCACTTGAACATCCTGGTATGCTCACAGGTATACTCTTAACCGACAAAACGCCTACACATGAAACTTATTACAGGTCAGATTCCTTACTGCGACAGACGAATACCTACCTATTCAGATCTAGCTGGCTCTACATATCACGACCCCACCCGACATAACAATACAATATATATATATATATTGTTGCGGATCTCACCGTTGGCCTTTTTCCCCTTAAGAAGGGGGGATTAATCCCCTTGTGTGCGACTGACCGACGTGAGTCCTGAAGTTGCCCAGCTCCCTCCTGGGGAGGCAGGTGAGCAACCTCATTCGCGACCGCGGACAAGATGTTAATTGCCGAGCGGTTTAGCAGCCGCGGCACGAACCATTAGCAAGTAACTAGACCCGATTCTTAACGTTGGCCAAATCGTGCCACAGGTATCCAATGGGGAAATCACTAAAACGAAACGGATGTAAAGTAAAGAAGGCAAGGTAGGAAGAACAAATATAATTTATTACTAACTATTATGTACAAGACCAAAAGTAACCAAGGAGAAGGAAAGATACGAAAATAAAGACAGAAGGATGGAAGGATCAGAAGACACAGTGCAAATACTAACTTATCTAAACAGGCTTAACTTATACTCCAGGACAACACAGAAGATGGACGACAATCAGAATTACACAAATGGGGATTGAAGGCAGGAACGAATGGCTGGAAGAGGAGGAATGTTCAGGTGGTCCACAGAGCTGGAAGGATGCGGGTGCGGTTCGTGTAAACGACAAGGCTCGAGGTGAGCGGCCGCCGACCCTTCTCAATCTCGTTCGCACGGCGGCGTTTCTTCATAGCAGCGGGTCGAAGCTGCATGTCACAGGGGGGCTGGACTACGGAGGTCTCAAAGCTGCGGTTTGTTCCTCAACTTTCGCAGTGCTCACTCCTCCACTGAACTTGACTTTGTTTCTCCTCCTCCACTGAACTCTCAACAACAACCACTGCTCTCTCCCGGTGGACACCTCTGGGAGGCGCCGCGTGACGGGTTTTATAGCGCCACACCCTGGAACGTTCGCGAAACTGCCCGATCGTTCTTTCTCCGCCCTCTCAAGCCAAACCCCTTGTGCTTGGTTGGTTGATCAGGGCTGGCTCACTCCTCCTTCCGATGACGAGGGGCGGAGACACGCCTTTCTTCTCCGAGCTGGCCGCGTGCTCAATGGCGGCAAATGCAGTTGGTAATGCTGTTGGAAATGGAGGTTTTTGGGAATGGAGGCTTTGGGAATGGAGGCTTTGGGGAATTTAAAAAGGGAACTATCTTATGTCATTTGGTGCAATGCAGGGTCAACTAGTGGGAAACAGAGCCTTAAACTACATAGAATAAGAAATAACTATTTAGAAGGGTATATGATGGCCTACCTGCTTGCGATGGAGTAACTAAGAGGACGACCTTTGACCTTTACACACAATGGAGGTATTTACAAGGAATCATTACACTACTTAGAGGGTGATATTTACACACAAAAAACACAGGATTCTCAAATCCGCAACACTGCACCCTCATCCTCCAGGCACGTCCCCGGGCCTATAAAACTTTAACTTAGTGTGACATGTAGGTGTAGTTCCCTCTACATTTAACCTGACCCTGAGTGTGACAGTTTTAAAACACAAATAAGTATGTCTCTCTGCTGCATTGCACCCTGCCTAACAGATTTACGCCCACAGGATAACCGAATTGCGGAATGGTTCTCAAACTACACATGAACGGTGGGGAGCATTATTTACAAGTGACATTGGACTATTTACAAAACGCAACCCAGGACCTGTGATTGTTCTTTTGGGGGGGGGGGGCAGCCTGTGCTGCATCGACGCACCAGCACCAATAAAGAGCACCATAAAGCACCAAAATGCACCGAAGTGCACAGTCACCACAGTTCAAACAAAAATATACAAACCCTGCTGGTGGTCTTGCTCTTTGGCTCCCTCTGCTGGCCAATGTCGTTCTTGATGTTGTCTTTCTTGTTCTTCTTGCTGGCGGCCTATTTGGACATAATAAAAGAATGCACAAAACGTGTCCACTTTTTATTTATGGCCCACAGGGGCCGGCTAGGGGTGGTTCACCTGTGTGGGATAGGTGCCACATCACCGAGCTCCGCAAGCAAGATCCTGGGCCATCGTGGCCGGTTCCAGCAGAGGGGCCATGCCCCAACCCGTGGGGTCCATGCGTGGTGCTCAGCCACAGACATGTGGTCCATAAGTGGTGCATCGATGCAGGCAGCTGGTTGCGGGGGTTCGGGCACACAATGGCGGACTTCCGCACGCTCCCCTCGGTGCCCAGAGAGCATGATCCATGGGTCGGGGAAGGAAGACAGAGAGAGCAGTTTAGCGAGGGGTAAGGTCACAAGGGTACACATCAATAAAGGCAATGCAAGGTGAGGTGCGCCTGGATACCGAGCGGAGAAAAGCTCGGCCCTTACCCCCGTATGTACAAAAATCTACACATTTACAAATTCGTCACTACTGTCACGTCTTCCCCATATTTCCCCTATACCAAATTCGTCACAATCCCTCTACTTCAAAATTTGCCATCACCAAATTCATCATCAATCCTCATAAGGAGGCAGAGATGGAACATCAAAGCACAATGTCACACCCACGTCATGATGCGTCACACAACCCAAACATTTGCACAAAAAAATAAACACATGGCAGGGTGTGGAGTACTGTCACCTCAGGTGAGTGGATGTAGATGGTGTGAGGAGATTTCAATCCTAACGACTTCCTAAATGACATTAACACACTTTACACTACACCCAGGGTCTTTCCCTGCCAATCCATTGGCAATCTTACTCGATGCGGTTTTAAGAACCAAATTCCCATTGACCAAACTGTGGTGCCTCATCAATTTGGGGTCTCACTCCCCCGATTCATCTCCCGGTGCCTTCGCACAATTTCAGGACTGGGTCGTGTAGCTCTCCCAGCAGGTCTACCCACCTGCACACCTCCACCACTGCAGTTGCCTCCGAGCTTACCTGCTCCTTACCCTAACCTAACTACCTGGGGAAGGCCCTCTGGCGCTCTCCCCACTCGGTGCCCTCTCTGGCACTGGGCTACCCGGGTCCGTCCTCCGGATCCTCGGGCCCCATCCACAACTCTAACGGCTCCCAGAGCCCAGCTGCGGCCTCACCTGGCCGACATCCTCACAGTGGTGGAGTGCCCAACCAACTACACACACTAACAGGCCACACGCCCAGCCATTTCCACGACACTAATGCACCCATCCAATCACCATTCTGCAACCGCACCACAGATGCCAATATCCAACCACAATTTACCTATACCTTCTACCTAACTCTTAAACTACCCTCCCCGGGTATTCGTGATGGGGTCCATCCTCCCCATACACACCTTCGCACCATGCACTCCACTCCACAGTTTCCACCATACTCCAACTCTCTCCACACCACCTTTACTTGCACACCTGTGCTCTCACACCTGGTGCCACCTGCACCCTTCTCTCCCCAAGCGCATTCGCGCTGATCCACAACATTCACTACTCACACACCTGTTCAGTTGCACACCTGTGCAATCACACCTGTTCCATCCTCACACAGCATCATCTCATCTAACTACTCCCCTCTGAAACTTGCGCTTCCCAGTCGTCCCTTTAAACTATTGCGCTCCCACGTCATTATCATCCACACTAATCTACCTGCGTCCCCACTACAGGTATCAGTCACTAACTAAACTTAACGTTACCTAATGTCATCTTCGCTAGATCCCTATCAATATCCTAACCCACCCGGGCTAGTTTTCACTGCCATACACCCCATAAGCTATTGCGCATTTGCCCCACTTTTGTGAGGGATGACAGAGTTGCCATCCCACCACATCGGGCATCTCCCACTACCAATTTTGCACATCAAATTTCAACAAATCAAAAATTTGCCAATCACTACTCATCATCTGCCAATCATTACTGCCAATCCTTTGCCAATCATCAAATTTTGTTTTTTTTCTAATTTTGGGTCCAAAACACTAACCTCATCACACAGTCTACTCACTAATGCCTCTCGGTGCGCCAATTCCTGTCCAAAGCCCGGCTTCGTAAAGCCAAGCCATGAATGCGGGTTGTGTTGTGCCAGCGGCTGGACGCGTCCGGCACTCGGTGCAGGGACGGGGGCTTACCCGGGCCGAGATCCCACGCACCACCCCGGCGTGGAGCCATCCAATGTCCCGATCTCGACCTGCCGGAATGCCTCAACAAAAAGTGGTCGCCATGACGACCCTTCCTATCGGGCTGCCCGCTCCGCCTAGTGGAGCCCGGACACGGCCGTTCCACGCGAGGCCCAGCGTGGATCGCGCCCGGCGGTCCTTTCGAACCCGCCGTGGCTCGGATCCCCACTGGTTCTCGCGGCACGCGAAGCCCGGCACGCACCGAGGGCCCGCTTCGGCTAAAAGTCGACCTAACCTCTAACCCGTTTAACGTCGATGCTTCACCTGCATGCTTACACTCCGCAGCCCGTTCCTTGCTCACACATCCAGCCGTTCCCATGCTCCTCGTACCTTTCCTTACACACCTCGGTACCCTCATTCCGCTCACCGACTTGGTCACACACCTGACCACCGAACACCTTGGCACACATTCGTCGCTCGCACACCTCACTAACACACCTCTTCGCGCCCCTTCCTCGGTCACCTCCTCTGTGACCATCACAGGTGTGCTCTTACTCGCACACCCAACCACGTGCCTCACTACCAATTCCAGCGTGCATTCCCACACACGCTCTACCATTCCAGGTGTGCATCCTTTCTCACCTGTCACAACCAACTCACGCTCCGTGTCACTCTTACTACTCTCACCTCCACTCATGACAGCGCACTCACCCTTACTCTCGACAGCGCACTCTTTCCTCATGCACCTGTCCTTTACACACCTTTCTTGCGCACACTCTCCCGTTACACCCTCTGTAACACTCACCACAGGTGTACACTCTTCCTTACTTTTGACAGCGCACTCTTTCCCCTTGCACCTGTCCGTCACACATCTTTCTCGCACACCCTCTCCCGTTACATCCTCTGTAACACTCACCATAGACGTGCATTCTCCCTTTACACCCTCCGTAACACTCCTCACTACGCGCTTCCATGTGCTCCCTCGCACACGCGCTACGACCGACTCACTCTCGCCAGCACCCTCACTCCTTGGCACGCACTTTTTCCTCACACACCCCAGAGTCGGACTTTCTCGCACACCTCCTTTTTCGCACACCAGACCTGTCGCACACTTCACCAATGGCCTCTCATGAACACCCGGGTCCATCTCGACCCCCAAGCTTCTTGAATCCCCTGGCGCATCATACGCACGACCATATTGGTCACCACTTACACCGGGTCCTCTTCCTCTTCGCTTCTCCTCCATCACCTGCGAATCCCTCATCCGGTTAATGAGCACATCATCACGACCCGAACACAGACTTTGGACCAATTCTATCTCCTCTTTTATCTCTTTCTTATCCTCTCTCCGTCGCTTCTTAATTTCGCTCACCCCTTCTTCCACTTCTTCTAATTTCTGCTTCACCTCTTTTATGTCCCGGTACGTCTCCTCAAGCTCGTCCTCTAAGGCTACCTTGACCGTTTCCATGTGCGTCCTCACCTGCCGGTCCTTCGTCTCCATTACCTCTGTCACCTCGTCCAACCTCGTTGTCAGTCCCTCACGTACCATCTGACATTGCCTCTTTGTCGCTATCAAGTCGTTTTTTATGTCGTTTTGTGTCGCTTTTAACCCTCCTAATACCGCAGTGTTCCTTTGAACCTGCTCCGTTAGTCCTTTTTGTCCCTCCGTCAGCTGTTCCACCTCCTGCGTCAGGTCCTCTATGCCCCCTTGTAACTTTACAGTCCCCTTTCTCACCTCCTTCTCCATGTGCTCCTTACAGTGCCTCACCTCCTCGCGCACTCCTCCGACCTCCTCACTCACACCTCTTCTGATCTCTTCTCCCATCACTTGCATCTCCTGCCCAGATGCCACCCTCATCTGCTCCATTTCCTCCCTGTGAGCATCCAGTTTAGTTTCTACCCCCATTCTGACCCCCTCTATCTGCTGCCCCATTTGTTTAACTTCCCTTTCCGCTTGGTCCCTCATGTCCCTCAATTTGCCTTCCATACTGTTTTCTAACCCCTCTAACCCCTTTTGCATCCCTTCCATTTGATTCTCTTGAGCGGCCATTCTGTTTTCTACCCCCATTAACCCCTCCTGTATTTCCCCTAATCTATTGTCTAATCCCTCTATTCTACTCCCTAACCCTCCGATCTGGGCCCCCATGTCCTCCCTCAATTTCTCGCTATTGGACCCCATCCTTTGTTCTAATCGTTGGCTATTGGCCCCCATGTCCTCCCTCAATTTCTCGCTATTGGACCCCATGTCCTCCCTCAATTTCTCGCTATTGGACCCCATTACCCCCCATTTGGCCCTTCAATCGCTCACCCTGAGCATCCATCCGGTTCCCCATTACCCCCATTTGGTTTCCCATTACCCCCAATTGCTCACTCTGCAGTTTGAGGGACGCCTGCATTTGCGCCATAAATTGCTCCATGAGGGCCTGCATTTGGGCCATCCCTCCCACTTGTGCAGCGGGTGCAGCCGCCGTAGCTATGTGCGAGGCGCCATTTTGCGCGCCCGCAACCTCGTGCGCGAGGACGCCATTTTGCGACCCTGCCACCCTCACTGCTTCACTCTCCTCATGTCCCTCAATTTGGTCCTGGATCGACCCTGCCTCACTCTCCTCTACCGGAACCCAGCCGTCTTGATCTGCCATAGCGCGACTTTCAAAATTCGGGTTTTTATTTTTGTAAAACAAAATCAAATTTCGCCGTTAATAATTTCGAGCGCGTGAAGCGCGCTTCAGGTCCAATCCCACTTCCCGACACCAATTGTTACGGTACTAACACAATTGGTGTCCAAAATTTGGGCCTAACAAATTTAGTCCCAGGTCCGAATCCAACTCCTGACAACCAATTGTTACGGACACGACTTAGATGTTATGATGGGCCGAGCGGAATGGCCGCCGTGTTCGCACAGTTTACCCGATTACACTCGAACGTTGGCCGAATCGCGCTACGCTAGATCAATGAAGGAAAGGACACAACGGCTGGGATTAAGGCAACGACACAAGGGGTACAGTTCTCAAGACCTCCGGAGGAGGATATAATATTGGTTATGCAGAACGGTTAGATTACACGGCAAGAGGTAAAGCACAGCAAGATGGGCACTTAGACACAGTCTTATCTTATTCCCGACAGACCACAGACAAACGGGACAAGACTGACTCACACAGGGATTGATGGCAGGGGAGGGCAGGCAGTCGATAGCTCAAGGTGCACCTTGGCTCAGGGGCAGAATCGACCCGGTCCGGTCCAGAGAGGCGGGGAGGTATTTCTCAGCGCTAGGAGGTGGCGTCCTTTCTTCTCCAAGCTGAGGTGCATCTGACGTCACCTCCGTCTTCATGCGCATGTCCAGCGGGGAGTGACACGCCCTCGGCTCGTTAGCTCCGCCCCAGATGGAATCGGTCCGCCGCTTCTTATTGGGTGCGGGGGGTTACCGGGCTCTGCCCTTGACGAGGAGCTGACAGTGAGCCCCTGCGTGGTAACCCCGTCGGAGCACATGTTCAATGGCGGCTAACCAAGCCGGAGTGAGGACGCGCACTCCCCACGCCGCCGCCGCGCCGCCGCCGCTGTTGTTGTTGTTGGTGTTGTTGTTCCATGAGGAAGAGATGCGGGGAGGTATTGGGAGGTCCTAAACTTACTAATGGTGCCATACATTCACATTCTGGTGCAACGAAGAGTCAGAATTAATGGAAACGAGTCCTTAACTGACATAGACTAAGAATAACTAGCAAGATGTCCTATAGTTGTCTACGTGAGATGCGGTGAACCTGGGCACGACATTTAATGGGGGAAAAAGGGGAAGGTCGGGGCTACAGAGTGTTGTTTACAGACAATGGGACTAGGGAATGGGGAATGGGGGATTGGGGATAGTTAGGGAGTATTGGGGAAATAGGGGAATATTTACAAGCGGATATGGATGGAGGCCAAATCCCATATCCGCAACAATATATATATATATATATATATATATATATATATATATATATATATATATATATATATATATATATATATATATATATATATATATATACATACATATATATATATACATACATATATATATATATATATATATATATATATATATATATATATATATATATATATATATATATATATATATATACATATATATATATACATAAATATATATACATAAATATATATATATATATATATATATATATACATATATATATATACATATATATATATATATATATATATATATATATATATATATATATATATATATATATATATATATATATATATATACATATATATATATATATATATATATATATATATATATATATATATATATATATATATATATATATATATATATATACACAAAGAATTAAGTTAAGCACCCCCCCCCGTTTTTTTACAACCTCGCACATTACAAGTTTGTTGTCGTCAAAACAGTGTAATATACCCATGATATTGCTATATTTTCTGGAGAAGTGATATTATGGTCACATAAAAACATAACAATCATGCCGTTTTCAATATTTTATTCTGAATAATTTAAGGTGAAATTTTTTGGGAATTTTAGGCATATTTTCACCTCAATTTAAGTATGGAGCTATAGGTCCATCACGGACAGTGTGGATGACGTTTATGTTTTCTAACGTACAGTCATTGTTCTGAGAAGACCTCTAGCGATCTTTGCGTCAATAACGTGTGTAGGACCCACGTGATCGGATCACTACTCAACCCAACTCAACCCTACGAGTGCACTCATCTGCATTTCATCAATGGATAATTGCTAATGTCATACCACTCATTATTTGATCTCACATACCTTAGAATATATGCCAATGTATACATATACACAAAGAATATATATTAGGGGGTGCTTACCTTAATTCGTTGTGTAGGGGTGCTTAACTTAATTCTTTGTGTATATATATATATATATATATATATATATATACATACAGTATATATATTGTTACAGACGTGGCTTGGATGTTATTTACCGAGCGGTTTTATGGTATGACCACGTCTGCACAAGTTACCCGATTGTGCCCGAACGTTGACTAATCGCGCTATGCTAGACCAATGAAGGAAAAAGAAGACACCTGGCTGGATCACAATAACACAATACGACACCAGGGGTTCAGTTCTCAAGACCTCCGGAGGAGGTTATATTAAGGCGGAAGGTTAGATTACAGGGACAAGAGGGAAACATAGGAAGACAAGCACTTAGACACACTCTTATATTAACCCCGGACAGACGACAGATAAACGGGACAAAATGCTGACTCACACGGGGATTGATGGCAAGGAAAGGCAGGCAGTCGATGGCTCAAGGTGCACTCTTGGCTCAAGGCAGAATCGACTCGGTCCGGTCCAGAGATGCGGGGAGGTATCGTCGCGCTGGGGGTGGCGGTGGCCTCTCTCTCCAGTCTCCAAGCTGAGGCGCATCTCACGTCACATCCGGCGCGTGGCCGCGTATATCCGGCGGGGAGTGACACGCCCTCGGCTCGTTAGCTCCGCCTCGTGGAATCGGCACGTTGCTTCTCATTGGGTGCGTGCGGGGGGTTTACCAGGCTCCGCCCTTGATGAGGAGCTGACAAGGAGCCCCTTCGTGGTAACCCCGTGGAGCGCATGGTCTGGAGCTAATCGAGCCGGTGTGAGGACGCATCCTCCCCCGCTCCGCCGCCATCTCCTCTGTTGTTGTTGTAATTGTTGGGGAGGAAGATGGAAGGAGGTATGGGAAAGGTCCTAAACTCACTACTGATGCCATATAATCACATTCTGGTGCAACGAAGAGTCATAATTAATGGAGACGAGGCCTTAACTGACATAGAATAAGAATAACTAGGAAGATGTCCGAAAGTTGTCTACGTGTGGTGCGGTGGACCTGGGCACGACATTTAATGGGGGAATAAGGGGAAGGTCGGCTCTACTGATTGTTATTTACATGCAATGGGACTAGGGAATGGGGGATTGGGGAAAGTTGGGGAGTATTGGAGAAAATAGGGGAATATTTACAAGCGGATATGGAGGCCAAATTCCATATTCGCAACATTGCACCCTTCTCTACCCTCGGGGCGTCCCGACCCGATAAATTTTTACCTACTTTAGTGTGGCACGCAATGTAGTTCCCTCTACTATTAACTCTACCCTGAGTGCGACAGTTTTACAGATATTCACAAATGAGTAAATATGTCCCCCTGCGACGTTGCACCCTTCTCCTCACAGAAACACACCCACAGGATAACCGAATCCGGAAAGAATTCTCAAACTAAACATACAGCCGGTAGGGAGCATTATTTACAAGACTACGCTGCTATTTACACTACGATCCAGGACCTGTTTTTGGAGGAACACATGCAGATGTTATGCATAGAGAGAGCGCGCTTGCCAACATCGATACACCAACCCACGAGTGCTCTGTGGCCGACGGCCAGAGGTGGGCGCGATTCGGAAAATTTTAAGTCCGCTTACCGCTTATCCGCTCCGCCAGCCCGTGTAGTCCGATTCGCTTATCCGCTTCAGCGGCCGAAAATCTTAGTCCGCTTACCGCTTATCCGCTTATCCGCTTCGATTCGATTTTTTAAAAGCGCTTCGACGTTTTTAAAGCGATTTTTGACGTTTCTAAAGGGAATTTAATGCTTTTTAAGCCTAAATAGCCATTTCTAACTACTACAAAGACAAACAAAGCTTTTAAGATCAAAAATATACATTTTTATTTAAATAAAATTTATTCAAAATTTATTGAAATAAAGTTTTCCACTCGACTCTACTCTACTCTACAGTTAATTTAAATATAATTTTAATATATGCAAGTTACATTAAAGAAAAATCAATTTGCCCGTCCTTTCTTTGACAAGAGAGTCTACTAGTCAACAGACTAGCACTAGCAGTCTGTTGACTAGTCCTCGTCTTCCTCCTCCACCTCGTGGGCCTTCTTGAGGATTTGGAGGTTGCCCTTCATGAAGACGAGGGCCTCGAAGTTCGGTGCAGCCAGGGCCGACCTCTTAGGCCTGAGGATGTCCGACCCGTAGCTGAACACGCGCTCGACCGAGGCAGAGCTCGGGAGCGGCGTGTTATGCCTGAGAAATAGAGTTACCCAAGCATCACGGAACTCGAGCGGGAAGAGATTGGGCGAGAGCCGAGTTGTTAGGGTTTCACTTATTATTCACTTAAATAAATATTCACAATTCTAGAGTAACGGCTCAGGCTAACAGCTGATTTGGCGAATCGCGATGCGCTTTAATTTTTCGGTAGTCCGCTTACGCTTATCCGCTTCGGTTTCCGGGGGTTGTTCCGATTCGCTTATCCGCTTCGAAAACGTTAGTCCGCTGCAGCGGATAAGCGGATAAGCGGACTTTCGAAGCGGACCGCCCACCTCTGCCGACGGCCTTTAATAACGTGCAGAGCACCCTTTCCGAGCATCAACAGCACCACCCCACCACCAATCGGTGCAGTCACCATTGTTCAATGATTAAAAATAAATGCGACAACCCCTAACCCTGCAGGTGTCTCTTGCTCTTCTTGTGGTGCACTTGGTGTCAACTAAAAGTGGTTCACCTGTATGGCATAGGTGCCACGTTGACCCATAGGTCCATCCCCGGGTGGTGCTTGGCCGCAAACGAACTGCGGTCCATTGTGGGTGGCCACAAACATTGCGGTCCATATGGTGTATCGATCCCGGCAGCAAACAGCGAAAGTGCAGGCCCACAACTGCGCAGCCAGCACCTCTCTCTCCTCTCTCTCTACCCCAAAGCCAGATCCTCGGAGGTGGGAGACAAAAGAAGAAACAAGTGAGTAAGGTGGTAAGGGCGCAAAAGTGCACGCAATGTAAGGTGATGCACACTGGGGGCACATGGGAACCAGGTGAGACAGGTACGTTCCTATCGTACGCCCCCCCCCCCACCAGGTAACCTACATGGCCCCTCCCTTACCCCTTACTGTATCCACACAACACAACACTACCCATAAACATCTACTTTACAAATCAACAAACATCCCTACTGTCTTCCCCGTTCCTCCCATAAACCAAATTCGTCTTCTCTCCCTCCTAACCAATCAAATTTGCCATTTTCAACTCTCATCAAAATTTGCCATTTTCAACTCAACATCAAAATTTGCCATTACCAATTCATCATCAGTCCCTCCTAGGGAGGGAGAGATGGAATCACCCCAATGTCTCATCCACGTCGTGATGCGTCTCACAAATCCACAGCAATCTCATTTCCTGCACACAGAACAAAGAAAACACAGGTGTGGAGTCATCATCATCACCACAGGCAAGTGGCTGCGTATGGTGCGACAGGTTCATCAATCCTAACTATTTCCTAAATGACTTTAACAACTTTACACTACCCGGGGTCTTTCTCCGGCCAACCCATTGGCCCTCTTACACTATGGGTTCTAAAAACCAATTCCCATTGGCCAAACTGTGGTGCTCTTCAATTTGGGGTCTCACTCCCCCGATTCATCTCCCGGTGCCCTCGTACAATTTCTGGGCTGCGACGCGTACCTCTCCCAGTGGGCCTACCCACCTGCACACCTCCACCACTGCAGTTGCCTCCGAGCTTACCTGCTCCTTACCCTAACCTAACTACCAGGGGAAGGCCCTCTGGCTCTCTCCCCACTCCGTGCCCTCTCTGGCACTGGGCTGCCCGATCCACACCCGGGATCCTCAGGCACCCACTCACAACTACCGGCTCCCAGAGCCCACCTGCGGCCTCACCTGGCCGACATCCTCACAGTGGTGGAGTGCTCAACCAACTACACACACTAACAGGCTACACGCCCAGCCATTTCCACAACACCAATGCACCCATTCACAACACCATTCTGCAACCGCACCACAGATGCCAATATCCAACCACAATTTACCTGCTCCCTCTACCTAACACTTACACTACCCGCCCCGGGTACTCGTGAAAGGGGTCCACTCTTCCCCCATCCACACCTTCGCACCATGCACACCACTCCGTACCACTCACTCCAACTCTCTCCACACACCTGTACCTGCACACCTGTGCTCTCACACCTGGTGCCACCTGCACCCTTCTCTCCCCAAGCGCATTCGCGCTGATCCACACACTCACTACTCATACACTGCTCCACACACCTGTGCAATCACACCTGTTCAATTCTCACACACACACGGCATCATCTCAGCTAACTACTCCCTTCTGAAACTTGCGCTTCCCAGTCGTCCCTTTAAACTATTGCGCTCCCACGTCATTATCATCCATACTAAACTACCTGCGTCCCCACTACAGGTATCAGTCACTAACTAATCTTAACGTTACCTACTGTCATCTTCGCTAGATCCCTACACACCATATCCTAACCCACCCGGGCTAGTTTTCACTGCCATACACCCCATAAGCTATTGCGCATTTGCCCCACCTTGGGAAAGGTGGCAGGGATGCCACCCTTACCCACCGGGCCTATTGCTCACTACCAATTTTGCACATCAAATTTCAATAAATCAAAAATTTGCCAATCACTGCCCATCATCTGCCAATCACTACTGCCAATCCCTTGCCAATCATCAAATTTTGTTTTTCTCTAATTTTGGGTCCAAAACACTAACCTCATCACCCAGTCTACTCACTAATACCTCTCGGTGCGCCAATCCCTGTCTAAAGCCCGGCTTCGTAAAGCCAAGCAATGGATGCTGGTTGTTTGGTGCCAGCGGCTGGATACGTCCCGCATTCGGGGCAGGGACGGAGGCTTACCCGGGCCGAGATCCCATGCACCACCTCGGCGTGGAGCCATCCAATGTCCCGATCTCGACCTGCCGGCACGTCTCAATAGAAAGTGGTCGCCATGACGACCCTTCCTATCGGGCTGCCCGCTCCGCCCAGTGGAGCCCGGACGCGGCCGTTCCACGCGAGGCCCAGCGTGGATCGCGCACGGCGGTTCTTTCGAAACCGCCGTGGTTCGGATCCCCGCCGGTTCTCGCGGCACGCGAAGCCCGGCACGCACCGAGGGCCCGAGTCGGCTATAAGTCGTTCTAACCTTTAACCCGTGTAACGTCGATGCTTCACCTGGACGCTTACACCCCGCAGCCCGTTCCTTGCTCACACATCCAGCCGTGCCCATGCTCCTCGTACCTTTCCTTACACACCCAGGTACACTCATTCCACTCACAGCCTTGGTCACACACCTGACCACCGAACACTTTGGCACACATTCGTTGCTCGCACACCTCACCAATACACCGCTTCGCGCCCCCTCCTCGGTCACCTCCTCTGTGACAATCACAGGTGTGCCCTCATTCGCACACCCAACCACGTGCCTCACCACCAATTCCAGCGTGCATTCCCACTCACGCTCTACCATTCCAGGCGTGCATCCTTCCATCCCAGGTGTACATCCTCGCTCACCTGTCACAACTAACTCACGCTCCATGTCACTCTCACTACTTTCACCTCCATTCCTGACAGCGCACTCACCCTTACTCTTGACAGCGCACTCTTTCCCCATGCACCTGTCCGTCACACACCTTTCTCGCGCACACTCTCCCGTTACACCCTCTGTAACACTCACCACAGGTGGACACTCTTCCTTACTTCTGACAGCGCACTCTTTCCTCATGCACCTGTCGGTCACACCCCTTTCTCGCGCACACTCTCCCGTTACACCCTCTGTAACACTCACCACAGGTGGACACTCTTCCTTACTTCTGACAGCGCACTCTTTCCTCATGCACCTGTCGGTCACACCCCTTTCTCGCGCACACTCTCCCGTTACACCCTCTGTAACACTCACCACAGGTGGACACTCTTCCTTACTTCTGACAGCGCACTCCTTCCTCATGCACCTGTCCGTCACACACCTTTCTCGCGCACACTCCTGCGCACACTCTCCCGTCACACCCCCTGTAACACTTACCACACCGCGCTTCCATGTGCTCCCTCGCACACGCGCTACGACCGACTCACTCTCGCCAGCACCCTCACTACTCCTTGGCACGCACTTTTTCCTCACACACCCCAGAGTCGGACTTTCTCGCACACCTCCTCTTTCGCACACCAGACCTGTCGCACACTTCACCAACGGCCTCTCACGAACACCCGGGTCCATCTCGACCCCCAAGCTCCTTAAATCCCCTGGCGCATCATACGCACGACCATATTGGTCACCACTTACACCGGGTCCTCTTCCTCTTCGCTTCTCCTCCATCACCTGCGAATCCCTCATCCGGTTAATGAGCACATCATCACGATCCAAACACAGACTTTGGACCAATTCTTTTATCTCCTCTTTTATCTCTTTCTTATCCCCTCTCCGTCGCTTCTTAATTTCGCTCATCCCTTCTTCCACTTCTTCTAATTTCTGCTTCACCTCTTTTATTCCCCGGTACGTATCCTCAAGCTCATCCTCTAAGGCTACCTTGACCGTTTCCAGGTGCGTCCTCACCTGCCGGTCCTTCGTCTCCATTACCTCTACCACCTCGTCCAACCTCGCTGTCAGTCCCTCTCGTACCATCTGACATTCCCTCTTCGTCGCTATCAAGTCGTTTTTTATGTCGTTTTGTGTCGCTTTTAAACCTCCTAATACCGCAGTGTTCCTTTGAACCTGCCCCGTTAGTTCTTTTTGTCCCTCCGTCAGCTGTTCCACCTCCTGCGTCAGGACCTCTATGCCCCCCTGTAACTTTACAGTCCCCTTTCTCACCTCCTTCTCCATGTGCTCCTTACAGTGCCTCACCTCCTCGCGCACTCCTCCGACCTCCTCACTCACTCCTCTTCTGATCTCTTCTCCCATCACTTGCATCTCCTGCCCAGATGCCACCCTCATCTGCTCCATTTCCTCCCTGTGAGCATCCAGTTTGGTTTCTACCCCCATTCTGACCCCCTCTATCTGCTGCTCCATTTGTTTAACTTCCCTTTCCGCTTGGTCCCTCATGTCCCTCAATTTGCCTTCCATACTGTTTTCTAACCCCTCTAACCCATTTTTCACTCCCTCTATCTGATTCTCCTGGGCAGCCATTCTATTTTCTACCCCCATTAACCCATTTTTCACTTCTTTTATCCCGTTGTCTAACCCCTCAAAATTATTGTCTAACTTCCCAATTTTCTTGTCTAACTCCTCAAAGTTATTGTCTAACTTCTCACCGGTACCCCTCGCTTCGTCCCTCATTACCCCCATTTGGTTTCCCATTACCCCCATTTGGTTTCCCAAGTCATTCCTCAGGTCTTCACTTGTCTGGACCATGAGCGCCTTTATTTGTTCCATAAATAGGCCCCAATCCATCGGCGGCGCTGCTACGGTCGCGGGCGCGGTGACCAGCGAGGCGCCATTTTGTGCGTTTGCTACCCTCGCTGCTTCGCTCTCCTCATGTCCCTCATGTCCCTCAATTTGGTCCTGGACCGACCCTGCTTCACTCTCCCCTACCGGACCCCAGCCGTCTTGATCCGCCATAGCGCGACTTGCAAAATTCGAGTTTCGTAAAACAAAACAAATTTCGGCCGCTCCAAATTTTGACCAAATTTTTTTTTTTTCCTCTATTCGTTTTTTTTTTTTCTTCAAAATTTGGTCGGGCCTCGAATCTCACTCCCGACACCAATTGTTACAGACGTGGCTTGGATGTTATTTACCGAGCGGTTTTATGGTATGACCACGTCTGCACAAGTTACCCGATTGTGCCCGAACGTTGACTAATCGCGCTATGCTAGACCAATGAAGGAAAAAGAAGACACCTGGCTGGATCACAATAACACAATACGACACCAGGGGTTCAGTTCTCAAGACCTCCGGAGGAGGTTATATTAAGGCGGAAGGTTAGATTACAGGGACAAGAGGGAAACATAGGAAGACAAGCACTTAGACACACTCTTATATTAACCCCGGACAGACGACAGATAAACGGGACAAAATGCTGACTCACACGGGGATTGATGGCAAGGAAAGGCAGGCAGTCGATGGCTCAAGGTGCACTCTTGGCTCAAGGCAGAATCGACTCGGTCCGGTCCAGAGATGCGGGGAGGTATCGTCGCGCTGGGGGTGGCGGTGGCCTCTCTCTCCAGTCTCCAAGCTGAGGCGCATCTCACGTCACATCCGGCGCGTGGCCGCGTATATCCGGCGGGGAGTGACACGCCCTCGGCTCGTTAGCTCCGCCTCGTGGAATCGGCACGTTGCTTCTCATTGGGTGCGTGCGGGGGGTTTACCAGGCTCCGCCCTTGATGAGGAGCTGACAAGGAGCCCCTTCGTGGTAACCCCGTGGAGCGCATGGTCTGGAGCTAATCGAGCCGGTGTGAGGACGCATCCTCCCCCGCTCCGCCGCCATCTCCTCTGTTGTTGTTGTAATTGTTGGGGAGGAAGATGGAAGGAGGTATGGGAAAGGTCCTAAACTCACTACTGATGCCATATAATCACATTCTGGTGCAACGAAGAGTCATAATTAATGGAGACGAGGCCTTAACTGACATAGAATAAGAATAACTAGGAAGATGTCCGAAAGTTGTCTACGTGTGGTGCGGTGGACCTGGGCACGACATTTAATGGGGGAATAAGGGGAAGGTCGGCTCTACTGATTGTTATTTACATGCAATGGGACTAGGGAATGGGGGATTGGGGAAAGTTGGGGAGTATTGGAGAAAATAGGGGAATATTTACAAGCGGATATGGAGGCCAAATTCCATATTCGCAACAATATATATATTGTTGCGGATCTCTAAACGTCGGACTTCCCTTTATCAATGGGGGATTAATCCCCTTGTCCTTTTACTGGCCAACGCGATCCCGGGGCTATCACGTTCCTTCCGGTCGGTGTTAAATAGGGTTGTTGGTCGAATTAGTCCTATTACCTAAGTACTAACACCGGCCGTGAAGCAAGGAAATAACCCCACCCGAACCACGGCGTTAGTGGACACGCCAAGCGAAGCGAGCCGCGATTCGGGCCGTTAACAGGTACTAAACCCAATTCTAAGCGGTTGTAATCGTGCCACGCTTACCCAATTGAGAAATCACAAGGATGATCGGATTAAGAGGAAAACAGGAAGAACAGGCAATTTATTCACACTTTATACAATTAGAAGAGGAAAAGAAGAAGAGAATGTACAGGGAAGAGGAAGAAGCAGATACACAAGGCAGCCTTATACAGTCTTACTTATTCCCTGAACACGGGCCCGTTCACACTCAGACTCACTCTCAGACTCACTCACACGGGGTTTGAAGATGGTCGGGTTGCGGGTCCAAGGGTCCACAGCTCGTCCGGTCCCCGACTCGTACCGTGCAGATGGTGGAAGATGGCAGGCAGCTCTCCGCGTGGCGTAGGCGCGAAGTGGACAGTTATATATTGGGGGATAGTAAGTGGCGATTATATGGCGTATGTAATACTTGTACCGGCGCCTTTATACGCGCTCCCGGTATTGCTATGAGCGATGCGCCACGTCCCCAATGGTGTTACCAAGCGCCTTTCACCAACGTCCTTCTGCACCAGCCCTTCTCCCCGCTGCAGTCCTCTGCAATGCGTGCCGCGTGCCAGCCCTTTGTAAAGCGCAATCAATCCTTTCTAGGCTTGTCACCGCGCGTCTCTCCCTCTCGTAACTCTGCACACGAACCAAAACTCAACTCAACTCAACTCGAGCTCTCTCCTCATCACTCAACTCCGATCAAGACTCGTAGCTCACTCAACTGAGGACCCCGGCTCATAACTTGTTCAACAGAGCGCACGTTCTCCTCATAACTGAGGTGGGGGCCTCGCGCAAAGGGTTATATTGCCACGCCCAGCGAACCCTCTGGAATGTCCAGACCCACCCTGTCAGGCGATGTCGCCTCAGCCCTGATTGGCTGTTGAGGGCTTACCGGCTCCGCCTTTGACGGCTGCTTGACGTGGCCACACCCCCACCCTTGCGCTCCGCCCCCTTTTTGGGCCTTACCTCGTGGCCTTTGGGCTGGTTTGAGCGAGCAAGAGTGGTAAAGCGAGCAGCATGGGGACGAGCGTTGTCATGCTGAAAGGTTCTCAGTTCTGGGTGGTCTAGCAGGAATGGCAGCAGGTGAGGTCGCAGGATGTTATACACATACCGCTGGGCGTTAAGATTCCCATCCACAACCACCAGTGGCGTCCTGTACCGGCCTGATATGGCGGCCCACACCATCACACTTGGGCCACCCCACCTGTTGGCTTGACACACGCAACAATCGGCATATCGCTCGCCAGTTCTTCTCCAGACACGCTCACGCCCATCAGGACTGTCCACACAGAACCTTGTGTTTCCGTCCCCTTGTGTTTTTCGGTCCCCTTGTGTTTTATACTTCTCCCACCCCCCCCCCCCCCCTTCCCACGCCTCCTGCCCCCAAGCCCTCTCCCTCCCACACTTCTCCCTGCTCTCAAATGTTGTGGTTGTGTGCTTCCCCTTCTCTCCCCATCTAGTCTTCCGCTCCCTCTTTTTGTATATTTTGTTTGTCTGGTTGATTTGTTTGTGAAATAAATGTTAGCTCTTTCACGAGCCTCGATTCAATATACAAAAAAAAAAAAAAAAAAAAAAAAACTTGACTCATCGCTGAAAGCGACCTCGTTCCACTGCACCAAGGTCCACCGCTGATGCTGCTGGCACCATCTCTGTCGGTTGCGGCGATGGGCAGCCGTCATCACGGGGCCTCTGTATGGTCTTCTGGCAGTCAGACCATAGTCATGCAGTCGTCTTCATGCAGTATCATTGGAGATCCATGGGTTTGCACGCCCCGGAGTTTCTGCCGCAGTGCGGGATGCTGGACGGAATCGATCCCGCAGGTGACTTCGGACCATCTGCCTATTCTGCCTTGCAGTGGTGACTCTTGGCCTCCCTGATCGAGGTCTGACATCTGCAGAGTTGTGGAGGGTGTCTCTGTCCACCAGGGCCGATATCGTCTGGTGTGAACAGCCAAGGCGACGTGCCACCACACGGTAGCTCAGTCCGCCTTGCAGCATGCCCAGGGCATGCTGCCGTTGATCCCTTGACAATCGTGGCATGTTGATTGAAATGCCCATTTTGCACTGGCCTTTTTAAAGCCAATATCAAGACATCACATGCAGCTCATTAAAATCATCCCGTACCCCTTGGCTAATCACTGACAGTCAAAACGGCTGTTCAACAGCTGTGCTATGAAGTGACCATTGAAGGTTCAAGTGACCATCCGTGACCGTTTTGTCTGACAGTGAGGACACTATTGTCCACAAATAAGTTCACACATTTACTACATGCAGTGTTATTGTTGATATTTAAAGTTTCAAAGGTGGTAAGTTTCTTTTGCATTTCAGTATATGTATGTATATATATATATATATATATATATATATATATATATATATATATATATATATATATATATATATATATATATATATATATATATATATATATATATATAAAGCAGTAAAGTATGTTTGTTTGTCCTCTTATAACTCAAGAACTACTCATCGCAGAGAAAAACCAAAGGCATATTCGGAATCAGTACGTTTCAGAGCAACTACAGCACACCTTAAATTTTTTAAAACTTCGGGTTTTAAAATTAGCGTATTAGCGCAGAAGCGCGAGCAGAAGAGGGAGGGAATCGAAGGGAGGGAGCGCAGCGCTCCCTCTAGCGCTTCGCAGCGCCAGCGCTTCTGTTAACGTAATTAGCGTATTTCGGAACGTTAATTTTTCAACTTCATTATTCGGAATCAGTACGTCCCAGAGAAACTTCGTAATGTTAATTTTTCAACTTCATCCGATTGACATGGGACCAACGGCATGTGACAGAGAGTGAAACATACATGCTACATTTATTTGACGACAATGAGTTCCGACTTCCGGGTTCGTGCCGCCAACCCTGTTAGGCGCCTCTTGCGGCACACAGAGAATTACCAGTGAACTGGTACTCAATTTGCCGACCTCGGTAGGATGACAGGCTGAGTCAACCCCCCTGGTGTTAAGGGGGAGGAGGAGGGGAGGGGGAATTGGAGGGGAGGGGGAAGGGGGCAGAGGGGGGAGGGAGAGTGGAAAGGAGGAGGGGATGGGGGAGGGGGGAGGGGATGGGGGAGGGGGGAGGGGCCCTTCTTCCCCCGGGCACCCCCACACCCTCCCCTCCCCCCCTTCCCCTCCCCTCCCCCCCTTCCCCTCCCCCCCTTCCACTCCCCCCTCCCCACCTTCCCTCTGTTCCCCTCCCCTCCTCCTCCCCCCCCCTTCCCCCTCCCCCTCCCCCCCGTTCCCCTCCCCTCCTCTTCCCCCTCCCCTCCTCCTCCCCCGCCCGACAATGCCGGGTACTTCTCCTAGTATATATATATATATATATATATATATATATATATATATATATATATTGTTATGAATTTGAGAATGGTGTTTTTTTTGTGTTGTAAAATATCACCCTCTTTCCTCCAGTTGTTGTGTATAAAGGTCAAAGGGCGTCCCTTAGTTAGGTCATATACAATCACGTAGCCAAATCATAGATCTCCCTGTTCAGTAGTTATCTCCTTATTGTGTGTATTAGATTAAGGCTGTGTCTTCCATTAATTGACACTCCATTGCACCGAATCCAGACAATTTAGTATCCCCTTTCAATTTCCCCAGAACCTCCATTGGATTCCCCTTTCCTCAATTGCCAACTGCATTGAGCGGTTCGCTGAATTCTGCTGCAGCTGTCGGTTGTTGTTTTCGCTGCAAGACTCCAGTAGCTACGAGGTCATCTCGGAGCCGAAGGTGGGAGGAGTCGGCCCAGCGCCGGGAACAAGGCATGGCCTTGCCAACGCCTCCTCTAAGGACGGGATCGGTGAGCCCTCGCGACCAATCAGGGCCGAGGCGACCTCACCAATGGGCGGGTCCTGGAGGCCGGCAGCTTGATCGCCCGAGGGAGATATAAGCGCGTGCGGAAGCCTTTGGAAGAGTTGCGTCAGAGATACGGCAGATGCGTGACCCAGCTGATTTCTGCAGAGAGCCGCTTCAACCAGCCCCGTTTCAACCAGCCGTGTGAAGCCCTGACGAGGCAGCGAGTGACCCTGCCGGTGTGCGGTGTAAAGCCGAATACAAGGAGCTGCCGGCTCCTCGCTTCCCGCCCGGAGTGGACCTGCTCGCTGTGCCCTGTGATTTCACCTGCTCATCCCTCCAAACCATTCCTGCCATTCCATCCTCTTGTGTACGTGAGTTTGTTTTGTTTGTTCCGTCCTGGGGTTGTAAGTAAGACTGTTTATAGGTAAGCTAAGGTGCACTGTGTCCGCTTCTTCTTCTTCTGTTTTTATTTTATTATCCTTCCTCCTCCTTGGTTTATTTTAATTGTGTAAATATTAGTAATAAATTATAGTCGTATTTCAAACCCTTTTTGTCTTCTTCTTCTTCTTCTTCACATCCGTCGTCTTTGTCTTTTCCCCATTGAATACCTGTGGCACGATTTGGCCAACGTTCAGGATCGGGTTCGTGCCACGGCTGCCATCCGCTCAGCAAATTAACATCGTATCCACGGTCGCGAACGAAGCTGCTCACCTGCCTCTAGAGGGAGCTTGTGCAGCTTCAGGGACCACGTTGGTCAGTCATAAACGAGGGTACTAATCCCCCCTCGAGAAGGGATCCGAGGCCAACGTTAGGTTCCGTAACATTTGGTGTCTGGAGCGAGATTCGGACCTGAAGCGCGAATAGCGCGCTCAAATTTCGAGTGGGCCGAAATTTACTTTTATTTAACATCCTAAATTTGAAAGTCGTGCCATGGATGGTCAAGGCGACGGGATGCCGGTGGGAGAGATAGAAGGGATAGGGGTAACCCAGGACCAGAGGGGAGAAATGGAGGAGGAGAACAACGAGGAGGGGGTTGAGGAGGTATCAGGCGCACAAAATGGCGCCCTCGCGCACGTGGTTGCAGCGGCCCAAATTTAGCTGTGCCCGTGGTTGCAGAGGCACAAAATAGCGGCGCTGCGGCAGCCGAGTCCGCGGCGCTGGTGAAATTGGACCTCTTTATGGCGCAAATCAGGGCATGCTTCGTGGTGCAAAGTAAGGAAATAGATGAAAAGATGGAAGGGATGGAAGGCAGAATGAGGGACGAAGTGAGGGGTACCAGCGAACAGTTGGGGCATAAATTTGAGGGGCTCCGAAGCAAATTGGAGGGACTCGGAAGCAAATTTGAGTGATTCGGAAGCAGTTTAGGGGACAAACTGGGGGGCATGGTTGGCCAAGCCAAATAAATTAATGAGGGGTTGGAGAGGGACAGAGACCGCAGGTTGGGCGAGCAGGTCCCATGGGTGCACGTTGAGGTAAAGCGGGTCGAGGAGCACTGGTTGAGCGAAGTGGAGGAAAGCGCGGGTACAATGACGGGTGTAGAGATCGCGACCCGGGGTTTGGGGCAGCCGGCAACCGCTGAGGTAGGAGAGAAAATTTTATTAAAGCCAGCGGTCATTGAGGTGAATAAAGAAAAAACAGTGGTGGGTATAGTTGAAATTGAAAAGACGACGGAGGTAGCCCGGGAATTGAAGGGAGAAATGGATTATGTACAAAGTCCATGCTCACATCACGATGCTGTGCTCATTAATCCTTATAAAAATTTCCAGGTGTTGGTGCAGGGAGGAAGAAGAACCCCGAAGGTGAGACGGGCTGTATGTGGTGCCGGGAGATTTTGTAAGAGGGGGTTTGGCGCGAAGAGAATTGTCGCGCGATTGGGGTCAATATGGCACCCGGGCGTTGGTGAAGGGTCCCGTGTGAGTGGAAATGGCGCGCGTGTGAAAAGAAAAGTGTGCGTCAAGGAGTGAGCGTGTTATGAAGCGCGAATGTGAAACCGAGTGCGAGCGAGAATGCACGTCGGGGTGGACGGAGTGTGACACAGAGAGTGAGTTGGTAGTGGCGCGAGTGCGAGAGAGCACATCGGAGCGCGAGTGTGAAACCGAGTGCGAGCGAGAATGCACGTCGGGGTGTACAGAGTGTGACGCAGAGAGTGAGTTGATGGTGGCGCGAGTGCGAGAAAGCACATTGGAGCGCGAGTGTGAAACCAAGTGCGAACGAGAATGCACGTCGGGGTGGACGGAGTGTGACACAGAGAGTGAGTTGATGGTGGCGCGAGTGCGAGAGAGCACATTGGAGCGCGTTAGTGGGTGGATGCAAGAGTGCACGCCCATGGTGAGTGTTACGGAGGACGTAACGGAGGAGAGGTGTGGACCGAAGTGTGCGAACGGCGAGTGTGCGCAAGAAGGTGCGCAGGAGGTGTGGTGTGTAACAGGGAGTGCGTTGGTGGAAGGGACGGAGTGTGTGGAATGTACGGACGGCGTTCGACACCGGGCTTTGTGAGTGTGAAACGGGTCGCGTGGTGTGAGCATGCAAGTGAAGCATCGACGTTGACCGGGTTAGCAGCTAGGGCGACGGATAGCGGGCGCTCGGTGCGCGGTGCGCGGTGCGCTTTGTTGGATATGAAGCTTCGCGCGGGGCGCGCTTTGTTGGATGCGAAGCTTCGCGCGGATCGATGCTGCGTCGCCCCGCTTCGGAGTGTCGCACACGATTCAGGCCTGGCCCCGCCCCACACGGTCGAGTCCGGGCCTTGGCGGGCGAGGCGACTGGTCCGGTTCAAGGGCGAGTAGGAGGAAGCGGAACGGTGCCCCCTGGCGGGGGCGGGGTTCCGACAGGGCGAGATTGAGCCATCGGGCCTGGGACCGCAAGGTGCCGCGCCGAGATGGTGCGTGGAATCTCGGCCCGACCAAACCACCTCCCTTGAACCAAAAGCCGGACGGATTCAACCTGCAGGCGACCAAACCACCCGCGTTCATTGCTCGGCTGTGCGAAGCCGGGCTTTGGGAATGTAACGACGCACCGAGGCTCAAGTTTAATGAACGGTGATGATGATAGTGTTTTTGATCCGAAATTTAGAAAAGTGAATAGAATTGGCAGTAATTGGAAAATTTTTGATTGGTTGCAATTGGATGAGCCAAATTGGTAGTGAGAGATGCCCGATGTGATGGTATGGCAACTCTGCCATCCCTCACAGCCGGGGGCAAAGGAGCACTAGTTATGGGGTTGGCAGTGAAAACTAGCCCGGGAGGGTTAGGATATCGTGTGTAAGGACCTAGAGATTGACCATAGGTAACGGTAAGGTTAGGTAGTGACAATGATACCTGTAGTGGGGACGCAGGTAGATTAGTTTGGATTATAATGACGGGGGAGCGCAATAGTTTAAAGGGGCGACGGGGAAGCGCGAGGTTTAGCAGGGCAACAGGTAGGTCAGATGATGCCGTGTGTGTGTGTAAAAATGTATTGTGAATTGTATTCAGCGTGGAAGTGTATGGAGCAGTGAGTGAGGAACAAGTGGGATTGCACAGGTGTGCAACTGAACAGGTGTATGGAGCAGTGTATGAGTGAGTGATGGTGATGTGGGTTGTGTTGACCAAATGGTCCCAGGAGGAAGGAGGGTGCAGGAAGCACCAGTAGGAGTGATTGCACAGGTGTGCAACTGCAGGTGTATGGAGAATGGTTGTGTGAAATACATGGAGTGTGGAATATATGGAGTAGGGAATGGATGGTATGGAGTGAGTATGGTGGAAACTGTTGAGTGGAGTGGATGGTGCGAAGGTGTGGATGGGGGAAAGGAGGATGGACCCCATCATGAATACCCGGGGAGGGTAGTGTAAGAGTTAGGTAGAGGGTACAGCTAAATTGTGGTTGGATATTGGCATCTGTCGTGCGTGGTGGAAGAATGATGGTTGAATGGGTGCATTAGTGTCGTGGAAATGGCTGGGCGTGTGTGTATTTGGTTGAGCACTCCACCACTGTGAGGATGTCGGCCAGGTGAGGCCGCAGGTGGGCTCTGGGAGCCGGTAGAGTTGTGGATGGAGCCCGAGGATCCGGAGGATGGACCCGGGTAGCCCAGTGCCAGAGAGGGCACCGAGTGGGGAGAGCGCCAGAGGGCCTTCCCCAGTTAGATAGGTTAGGGTGAGGAGCTGGGTAAGCTCGGGTGGCAACTACAGTGGTGGAGGTGTGCAGGTGGGTAGACCTGCTGGGAGAGCTGCACGACTCAGCCCGGAAATTGTGCAAGGTCACCGGGAGATGAATCGGGGGAGTGAGACCCCAAATTGAGAAGCACCACAGTTTGGGCAATGGGAATTGGTTTTTAGAACCCATAGTGTAAGTTGGCCAATGGATTGGCAGGGAAGACCCCGGGTAGTGTAAAGTGTGTTAATGTCAGTTAGAGGATAGTTAGGATGGAAATCTCCTCGCACCATCTGCATCCACTCACCTGAGGTGACGTACCTCCACACCATGCCAGGTTGTTTTTATTATTTTGTGCAAATGTTTGGAATGTGAGACGCATCATGACGTGGGTGTGACATTGTGCTTTGTGTTCCATTTCTCCCTCCTTATGAGGATTGATGACGAATGGGTGATGGCAAATTTTGGGTTAGTGGGAGTGAAGACGAATTTGGTATAGGGGAAATATGGGGAAGACGAGACATTAGTGACGTATTTGTAAATGTGTAGATTGTTGTAAATATGGGGTAAGGGCAAGGGTAGAGTAGGTGACGGGGGGGGGGGGGGGGGGTGACGTACGGTAGGGATGAGCTTTCTCACCTCGCTCTCCGTACGCACCTCGTCTTGCATTGCCTTTATTGATGTGTACCCTTGTGACCTTACCCCTCGCTCACCTGTCTTCTTCCCCCCCCCCCCCCCTTGTCTCCCACCCGAGGACTGTGCGCCGCTGGGCGACGAGGGGAGCGTGCGGGAGTCCGCCATTGTGCGCCCGAACTCTCACAACTACAGCTGTCTGCATCGATGCACCACGTATGGACCACATGTCTGTGGCTGAGCACCACTTATGGACCCCATGGGTTGGGGCATGGCCCCTCTGCTGGAACTGGCCATGAAGGCCCGAGATCTTGCTGGTGGACCGTGGTCACAGGGCACCGATGCCATACAGGTGAACCACAATAGTCGGCCCTGTGGGCCATAAATTAAAAAAAATGGACACGATTGTGCACTTTTATTATGTCCAAATAGGCCGCCAGTAAGAAAATGAAGAAAGACAACATCTGGAAAAACGACAATAGCCGGCAGAGGGAGCCGAAGAGCAAGAGACCACCAGCAGGGTTTGTTTGGTTATTTTTATTATGGAACTGTGATGACTGTGCACCAAAGGGTGCTTTGTGGTGCTTGATGGTGTTTTGGTGCTTTCTGGTGCGTCGATGCAGGGCAGACTGTCTCCCCCCCCCAAAAGAACAATCACAGGTCCTGGGTTTGGTTTTGTAAATAAAATAGCGTCAACTGTAAATAATGCTCCCCCATCGTTCATGTTGTAGTTTGAAGACAATTCCGCAATTCGGTTAGCTGTGGGCGTGGGTCTGTTAGGTAGGGCGCAATGGAGCAGCGGTACATATTTATTTATGTTTTAAAACTGTCACACTCAGGGTCAGGTTAAATGTAGAGGGAACTACACCTACGTGCACACTAAAAGTAAAAGTAATAGGCCCGGGACGTGCCTAAGA